>NW_026117678.1:0-23584 GCF_001640805.2 Lates calcarifer
TTAGTAAACAAGCATTATGGTTGAAACCAATAATTTCCTGTCGGGAGAGCCTTTCCCTCTTTTGTGCACTATGCAATCTGAATGTGTGAATAATCGCTTTTCCCAGCGTTTTGAGGCTTATTCAGCAGAATGGCTTAATACTGCACTATCTGACCAGCACAAGACAAACTAAGAACTCAGCCACACGGACATGAAAGTTGTTTACTTTCAATATTTAGTAAACAAACATTATGGTTGAAACCAATAATTTCCTGTCGGGAGAGCCTTTCCCTCTTTTGTGCACTGTATGCAATCTGAATGTGTGAATAATCGCTTTTCCCAGCGTTTTGAGGCTTATTCAGCTCAGAATGGCTTAATACTGCACTATCTGACCAGGACAAGACAAACTAAGAACTCAGCCACACGGACATGAAAGTTGTTTACTTTACAATATTAGTAAACAAGCATTATGGTTGAAACCATAATTTCCTGTCGGGAGAGCCTTTCCCTCTTTTGTGCACTGTATGCAATCTGAATGTGTGAATAATCGCTTTTCCCAGCGTTTTGAGGCTTATTCAGCTCAGAATGGCTTAATACTGCACTATCTGACCAGGCACAAGACAAACTAAGAACTCAGCCACACGGACATGAAAGTTTCCTAATTTCTATTATAATAAACAAACATTATGGTTGAAACCAATAATTTCCTGTCGGGAGAGCCTTTCCCTCTTTTGTGCACTGTATGCAATCTGAATGTGTGAATAATCGCTTTTCCCAGCGTTTTGATGCTTATTCAGCTCAGAATGGCTTAATACTGCACTATCTGACCAGGACAAGACAAACTAAGAACTCAGCCACACGGACATGAAAGTTGTTTACTTTACAATATTAGTAAACAAGCATTATGGTTGAAACCATAATTTCCTGTCGGGAGAGCCTTTCCCTCTTTTTGTGGCACTGTATGACAATCTCAGAGTGTGAATAAGACGGCTTTTCCCAGCGTTTTGAGGCTTATTCAGCTCAGAATGGCTTAATACTGCACTATCTGACCAGCACAAGACAAACTAAGAACTCAGCCACACGGACATGAAAGTTTCCTAATTTCTATTATAATAAACAAACATTATGGTTGAAACCAATAATTTCCTGTCGGGAGAGCCTTTCCCTCTTTTGTGCACTGTATGCAATCTGAATGTGTGAATAATCGCTTTTCCCAGCGTTTTGAGGCTTATTCAGCTCAGAATGGCTTAATACTGCACTATCTGACCAGCACAAGACAAACTAAGAACTCAGCCACACGGACATGAAAGTTTTTAACTTTCAATATAATAAACAAACATTATGGTTGAAACCAATAATTTCCTGTCGGGAGAGCCTTTCCCTCTTTTGTGCACTGTATGCAATCTGAATGTGTGAATAATCGCTTTTCCCAGCGTTTTGAGGCTTATTCAGCTCAGAATGGCTTAATACTGCACTATCTGACCAGGACAAGACAAACTAAGAACTCAGCCACACGGACATGAAAGTTGTTTACTTTACAATATTAGTAAACAAGCATTATGGTTGAAACCATAATTTCCTGTCGGGAGAGCCTTTCCCTCTTTTGTGCACTGTATGCAATCTGAGATGTGTGAATAAACGCTTTTCCCAGCGTTTTGAGGCTTATTCAGCTCAGAATGGCTTAATACTGCACTATCTGACCAGCACAAGACAAACTAAGAACTCAGCCACACGGACATGAAAGTTTCCTAATTTCTATTATAATAAACAAACATTATGGTTGAAACCAATAATTTCCTTGTCGGGAGAGCCTTTCCCTCTTTTGTGCACTGTATGCAATCTGAATGTGTGAATAATCGCTTTTCCCAGCGTTTTGATGCTTATTCAGCTCAGAATGGCTTAATACTGCACTATCTGACCAGGACAAGACAAACTAAGAACTCAGCCACACGGACATGAAAGTTGTTTACTTTACAATATTAGTAAACAAGCATTATGGTTGAAACCATAATTTCCTGTCGGGAGAGCCTTTCCCTCTTTTGTGCACTGTATGCAATCTGAATGTGTGAATAATCGCTTTTCCCAGCGTTTTGAGGCTTATTCAGCTCAGAATGGCTTAATACTGCACTATCTGACCAGGACAAGACAAACTAAGAACTCAACCACACGGACATGAAAGTTTCCTATTTCTATTATAATAAACAAACATTATGGTTGAAACCAATAATTTCCATTTCGGGAGAGCCTTTCCCTCTTTTGTGCACTGTATGCAATCTGAATGTGTGAATAATCGCTTTTCCCAGCGTTTTGATGCTTATTCAGCTCAGAATGGCTTAATACTGCACTATCTGACCAGGACAAGACAAACTAAGAACTCAGCCACACGGACATGAAAGTTTCCTAATTTCTATTATAATAAACAAACATTATGGTTGAAACCAATAATTTCCTGTCGGGAGAGCCTTTCCCTCTTTTGTGCACTGTATGCAATCTGAATGTGTGAATAATCGCTTTTCCCAGCGTTTTGAGCTTATTCAGCTCAGAATGGCTTAATCTGCACTATCTGACCAGGACAAGACAAACTAAGAACTCAGCCACACGGACATGAAAGTTGTTTATTTACAATATTATAAACAAGCATTATGGTTGAAACCAATAATTTCCTGTCGGGAGAGCCTTTCCCTCTTTTGTGCACTGTATGCAATCTGAATGTGTGAATAATCGCTTTTCCCAGCGTTTTGAGGCTTATTCAGCTCAGAATGGCTTAATACTGCACTATCTGACCAGCACAAGACAAACTAAGAACTCAGCCACACGGACATGAAAGTTGTTTACTTTACAATATTAGTAAACAAGCATTATGGTTGAAACCATAATTTCCTGTCGGGAGAGCCTTTCCCTCTTTTGTGCACTGTATGCAATCTGAGTGTGAATAATCGCTTTTCCCAGCGTTTTGAGGCTTATTCAGCTCAGAATGGCTTAATACTGCACTATCTGACCAGCACAAGACAAACTAAGAACTCAGCCACACGGACATGAAAGTTTCCTAATTTCTATTATAATAAACAAACATTATGGTTGAAACCAATAATTTCCTGTCGGGAGAGCCTTTCCCTCTTTTGTGCACTGTATACAATCTCAGAGTGTGAATAAGCGGTTTTCCCAGCGTTCTGAGGCTTATTCAGCTCAGAATGGCTTAATACTGCACTATCTGACCAGCACAAGACAAACTAAGAACTCAGCCACACGGACATGAAAGTTGTTTACTTTACAATATTAGTAAACAAGCATTATGGTTGAAACCATAATTTCCTGTCGGGAGAGCCTTTCCCTCTTTTGTGGCACTGTATGCAATCTCAGAGTGTGAATAAACGCTTTTCCCAGCGTTTTGAGGCTTATTCAGCTCAGAATGGCTTAATACTGCACTATCTGACCAGCACAAGACAAACTAAGAACTCAGCCACACGGACATGAAAGTTTCCTAATTTCTATTATAATAAACAAACATTATGGTTGAAACCAATAATTTCCTGTCGGGAGAGCCTTTCCCTCTTTTGTGCACTGTATGCAATCTGAATGTGTGAATAATCGCTTTTCCCAGCGTTTTGATGCTTATTCAGCTCAGAATGGCTTAATACTGAACTATCTGACCAGGACAAGACAAACTAAGAACTCAGCCACACGGACATGAAAGTTGTTTACTTTACAATATTAGTAAACAAGCATTATGGTTGAAACCATAATTTCCTGTCGGGAGAGCCTTTCCCTCTTTTGAGCACTGTATGCAATCTCAGAGTGTGAATAAACGCTTTTCCCAGCGTTTTGAGGCTTATTCAGCTCAGAATGGCTTAATACTGCACTATCTGACCAGGACAAGACAAACTAAGAACTCAACCACACGGACATGAAAGTTTCCTAATTTCTATTATAATAAACAAACATTATGGTTGAAACCAATAATTTCATTTCGGGAGAGCCTTTCCCTCTTTTGTGCACTGTATGCAATCTGAATGTGTGAATAATCGCTTTTCCCAGCTTTTTGATGCTTATTCAGCTCAGAATGGCTTAATACTGCACTATCTGACCAGGACAAGACAAACTAAGAACTCAGCCACACGGACATGAAAGTTTCCTAATTTCTATTATAATAAACAAGCATTATGGTTGAAACCAATAATTTCCTGTCGGGAGAGCCTTTCCCTCTTTTGTGCACTGTATACAATCTCAGAGTGTGAATAAGCGGTTTTCCCAGCGTTCTGAGGCTTATTCAGCTCAGAATGGCTTAATACTGCACTATCTGACCAGCACAAGACAAACTAAGAACTCAGCCACACGGACATGAAAGTTTCCTAATTTCTATTATAATAAACAAACATTATGGTTGAAACCAATAATTTCCTGTCGGGAGAGCCTTTCCCTCTTTTGTGCACTGTATGCAATCTGAATGTGTGAATAATCGCTTTTCCCAGCGTTTTGAGGCTTATTCAGCTCAGAATGGCTTAATACTGCACTATCTGACCAGGACAAGACAAACTAAGAACTCAGCCACACGGACATGAAAGTTGTTTACTTTACAATATTAGTAAACAAGCATTATGGTTGAAACCAATAATTTCCTGTCGGGAGAGCCTTTCCCTCTTTTGTGCATTGTATGCAATCTGAATGTGTGAATAATCGCTTTTCCCAGCGTTTTGAGGCTTATTCAGCTCAGAATGGCTTAATACTGCACTATCTGACCAGCACAAGACAAACTAAGAACTCAGCCACACGGACATGAAAGTTGTTTACTTTACAATATTAGTAAACAAGCATTATGGTTGAAACCATAATTTCCTGTCGGGAGAGCCTTTCCCTCTTTTGAGCACTGTATGCAATCTCAGAGTGTGAATAAACGCTTTTCCCAGCGTTTTGAGGCTTATTCAGCTCAGAATGGCTTAATACTGCACTATCTGACCAGCACAAGACAAACTAAGAACTCAGCCACACGGACATGAAAGTTTCCTAATTTCTATTATAATAAACAAACATTATGGTTGAAACCAATAATTTCCTGTCGGGAGAGCCTTTCCCTCTTTTGTGCACTGTATGCAATCTGAATGTGTGAATAATCGCTTTTCCCAGCGTTTTGAGGCTTATTCAGCTCAGAATGGCTTAATACTGCACTATCTGACCAGCACAAGACAAACTAAGAACTCAGCCACACGGACATGAAAGTTTCCTAATTTCTATTATAATAAACAAACATTATGGTTGAAACCAATAATTTCCTGTCGGGAGAGCCTTTCCCTCTTTTGTGCACTGTATACAATCTCAGAGTGTGAATAAGCGGTTTTCCCAGCGTTCTGAGGCTTATTCAGCTCAGAATGGCTTAATACTGCACTATCTGACCAGCACAAGACAAACTAAGAACTCAGCCACACGGACATGAAAGTTGTTTACTTTACAATATTAGTAAACAAGCATTATGGTTGAAACCATAATTTCCTGTCGGGAGAGCCTTTCCCTCTTTTGTGACTGTATGCAATCTCAGAGTGTGAATAACGCTTTTCCCAGCGTTTTGAGGCTTATTCAGCTCAGAATGGCTTAATACTGCACTATCTGACCAGCACAAGACAAACTAAGAACTCAGCCACACGGACATGAAAGTTTCCTAATTTCTATTATAATAAACAAACATTATGGTTGAAACCAATAATTTCCTGTCGGGAGAGCCTTTCCCTCTTTTGTGCACTGTATGCAATCTGAATGTGTGAATAATCGCTTTTCCCAGCGTTTTGATGCTTATTCAGCTCAGAATGGCTTAATACTGCACTATCTGACCAGGACAAGACAAACTAAGAACTCAGCCACACGGACATGAAAGTTGTTTACTTTACAATATTAGTAAACAAGCATTATGGTTGAAACCATAATTTCCTGTCGGGAGAGCCTTTCCCTCTTTTGTGCACTGTATGCAATCTGAATGTGTGATTAATCGCTTTTCCCAGCGTTTTGATGCTTATTCAGCTCAGAATGGCTTAATACTGCACTATCTGACCAGGACAAGACAAACTAAGAACTCAGCCACACGGACATGAAAGTTGTTTACTTTACAATATTAGTAAACAAGCATTATGGTTGAAACCATAATTTCCTGTCGGGAGAGCCTTTCCCTCTTTTGTGCACTGTATGCAATCTGAATGTGTGAATAATCGCTTTTCCCAGCGTTTTGAGGCTTATTCAGCTCAGAATGGCTTAATACTGCACTATCTGACCAGCACAAGACAAACTAAGAACTCAGCCACACGGACATGAAAGTTTCCTAATTTCTATTATAATAAACAAACATTATGGTTGAAACCAATAATTTCATTTCGGGAGAGCCTTTCCCTCTTTTGTGCACTGTATGCAATCTGAATGTGTGAATAATCGCTTTTCCCAGCGTTTTGAGGCTTATTCAGCTCAGAATGGCTTAATACTGCACTATCTGACCAGGACAAGACAAACTAAGAACTCAGCCACACGGACATGAAAGTTGTTTACTTTACAATATTAGTAAACAAACATTATGGTTGAAACCATAATTTCCTGTCGGGAGAGCCTTTCCCTCTTTTGTGCACTGTATGCATATAGAATGGCTTAATACTGCACTATCTGACCAGGACAAGACAAACTAAGAACTCAGCCACACGGACATGAAAGTTGTTTACTTTACAATATTAGTAAACAAGCATTATGGTTGAAACCATAATTTCCTGTCGGGAGAGCCTTTCCCTCTTTTGTGCACTGTATGCAATATGAATGTGTGAATAAGCGCTTTTCCCAGCGTTTTGAGGCTTATTCAGCTCAGAATGGCTTAATACTGCACTATCTGACCAGCACAAGACAAACTAAGAACTCAGCCACACGGACATGAAAGTTTCCTAATTTCTATTATAATAAACAAACATTATGGTTGAAACCAATAATTTCCTGTCGGGAGAGCCTTTCCCTCTTTTGTGCACTGTATGCAATCTGAATGTGTGAATAATCGCTTTTCCCAGCGTTTTGAGGCTTATTCAGCTCAGAATGGCTTAATACTGCACTATCTGACCAGGACAAGACAAACTAAGAACTCAGCCACACGGACATGAAAGTTGTTTACTTTACAATATTAGTAAACAAGCATTATGGTTGAAACCATAATTTCCTGTCGGGAGAGCCTTTCCCTCTTTTGTGCACTGTATGCATATAGAATGGCTTAATACTGCACTATCTGACCAGGACAAGACAAACTAAGAACTCAGCCACACGGACATGAAAGTTGTTTACTTTACAATATTAGTAAACAAGCATTATGGTTGAAACCATAATTTCCTGTCGGGAGAGCCTTTCCCTCTTTTGTGCACTGTATGCAATCTGAATGTGTGAATAATCGCTTTTCCCAGCGTTTTGAGGCTTATTCAGCTCAGAATGGCTTAATACTGCACTATCTGACCAGCACAAGACAAACTAAGAACTCAGCCACACGGACATGAAAGTTGTTTACTTTACAATATTAGTAAACAAGTATGGTATATTAGATGGTGATGTTGACGTGAAGATGATGAAGAGAAGATCTCCGCTGACACTGACTTACTTGTATATAGAAGTTTATTACAAAGTAGTTCAGCATCGGACAAGCACTGCAGTAGCCTGTGAGAGGATCCGAGCCAATATGGATCTCTCTCTAACAGCTCTAAACACCAGTATATATACATTGGTTGTTTACATGGTTCATAGGAAACATCTGGACCTTATTCAATGCCTTCACTGTCAAGAGGAAGAAGATGGGTGAGAGAAAACCCTCACCTTTAACCCCTACTAGTCTGGGGGTCACATTCTTAACTCTTATCCTAAACATGAACCCCAAAGGCTAACTCAAACATAGGAAACTCGTAAAAAGTGAAAACATCTAGAAACCTTCAGACATTCCAAAAAGGCAAAAACATACATAAAACATCCTGTATACTACATATTTCCCCCCTTTCAAGGCTACCTAGCCTGGAAAAATGAAACATACATGTTTGCAATATTAGTATACATTCCTCCTACATATGCTTCCCAAAGCATAAACATAACTTTATGGAGTGTGAGAGCGAAAAACCTGTCAAGCAGCTATCTTTCCTGAAATTTCCATCAAACAATCTAGACAGGAAAATTCTCTCACGGCCCCTCTGCCCCAGGCGACCACTTTATAGTACTCCAGACCAATTAGAAGGAGAAATTTCATCATTAATACAAGGATATAACTTCAGGCAAGTACATATGGAACCCTCAGAAAATAAAATCCAAACAATGTCCACTTTCAGGCTGGTCGACCCATCGCACCTTCCAATGGACCTTTCCCTGCCTAGCCCCAACTTCCCTAGGCATCAAAAAAAGAAAGAAAACATCTGAGGTCCCAATGCATTTACCCCACAACAGAAGACATCTTCCTTCAACAATTTCAACCTAAGAAAATGTCACACAGTTTAAGTATTACTCATACAATATAGAAAATCAAAAACTAAATCAAACATCCCACAACGGCTCCTCAGCAGCGTCGACTGTCACTGTTGTGTCGATGAAGTGTTGACTCTGAATATTGCATCACAGTATCCTTGTTCAGAGTCCTCCAGTCCATTCTTATTGTCCCATAGTGATCTTTTCCCCCCAATACTGTTCTGGAAGAAAGAAAACACCAACCAGTATCTTGTACCAAACAACAGATGTAAATTGAAACATCAAATGCAGATCATGATCCTATAAGTAAATGTAAAATTCACAATATCATTTCATTTCAGATTATAAATCACATTTTCCATTTCCCCCCTTTTATCATCTCACTCTATAGAGTGAGAAGATAAAACAATAAGAAATATCAAAACTATAATGAGAGATATGAATATTCAAAACGGATATGTCTCCAACAGTTCACCTTCTTTCAATACTCTTTCATCTCCATCTATATCACTTCCCTTCTCTTTCATAAAACTTGCTTCAACTCTCTTTCAAACAACTCACATACCACAATCCTTCAAAATTCAATATACACACAACCTTCACATCAAAATCTTCTTTGCATATCTCGCTCCTCTCTCTCTATCCTTTGGCTTTGTGGATGATAAATTGCTCCAAACCATCTAATTCCCAATTTTACTAAATCAATTTCACCATTTTATCCATAAACTCTTTCCCATTATCTGAGAGTATCCAACCTGGAAGTCCCCACCTGCTTATGATCTCTCTACACAAAAACCTGAACATGTATCTCTGACCTTCAACTGGTTTATCATCACATGCAACAGTTTCATTATTTGAGCATAATACTGCAATGGAGAACCATCTATTTTCTTAAACTCTCAGCTCTTCCACACTAATCCAAACAAATGACATTCATTATATGCATATGCGGAATCGGTGTATATCTCATCACTCGCTTACCTTCCGCTAACCTGTATTTGATTAAGTTTTCTAAGGATCTCTCGATCCTGCTCTTTCTGATCATGTTTCTTTTTCCTATATAGCTCCACTTGATGGGCTATATGATCCGCATAAACATTCTTTGTCATACTTCCAAGACCAACCACCTCTGCCAATTTGCTTCTCACTGGTAAGGGCAGCCCCTTCTGTATTTTACCTCGCAAAATTGACTGCTCCATTCGATTCAAGTCCGGATCATTTCCTGTGACATTTCTCCAGACCTGATGGGCTCTTGACACATAGGCCCTCGGATTTTCTTCCTGTCCTAACGGCTCAATCAAAATACTATCAGGATGTACATTAGTAGGAAAAGTATCTTTCAACACTCTCCACACTCGACCTCTACTTGCTGCAAACAGCTCCGAATCATTCACAGCAGTACCTATATATTGGTCAAGTCCCGCTTTCTGTAGAATCTCTTCCATAGCTGGAACCCCTAGGAGACTAGCCAAAAGTCTCTTAATATCACCCAAGGCAGCTTGTGTTCCCACCATAATCTCTTCCAACTTTGAAATCCAAGGATGTGCTCCATCTTGAAGAGTAGGTAACTTCTCAAGTATATCTGACATATCTGTATTCTGCCAAGGCTTGTACTCCAAATTCTGTCCTCGAACAACCACTGGACACATTTTCCCTTTTCTTGGGCGCAGTGAATATCTCTTCCCTAATTTTTGGGAAATCTTTTTCCGCAAGGTTTTCTTCTGTGTCTTTAACCACTTTAATTGACTCTCCCATACTTTCTGATCCTCTGGTCTAGACAACTCATAGAGATGCGAAAGGCATTGATTTATACTTTTCTCAACCTCTTGTAAGGCCTCTTCCATTCCAGTGCTAGTTGCTGCAGGGAAAAAACCTCTTGAAGGCAAAGGAACTTGTTCCTCCCAATCACTGCCTCTATTCTCACTTTCACTAGAACTATCATCTTCTGAGTCCTCTGCCGTCCATGTTTCTCCTCTTCTTTCCGCTCTAGCCAACATCCTCCTGACTTCAGAATCATATCTACCCACAATGTCTCCCAAATCACTCTGATCATCCTTAGCTCCCACACTTATTGTCTTCCTCTTACTGTCAGAACTTGGATACATCGTTATAGTCGTTTCCGCTTGTCCCACTTCTATTACTATATCATTCTCATCTTTAATCTGATAATCACCCCCCTGAGAGATCACTGGAAGCTGGGGATAAACTTCCTCAAACTTCACCTTCTTCTCATAAGGTGGGGGTTTCTTCGTTGGATCCACGTGTGAGAAGGGTGTATTAATCTCTGCCATTAATTTTTCTGTTTCCTTTACATTCTTTCTTATTTCCTCTACACCTCTGTCTCTCTTTTCTTTTGCAGCCTTTATCAATTTCTGTCCCTCATTCTCAAACAACTGAAGAACACCAAACTCCACTTGTCTCTTTTCTTTACGTTTTCCTCCTTTCTTGCCCTTCTTTTGTTCCACCTTATATGTGGACACAAGCACATGCATTATTTTAATTACATCTGGGTTAAGAATTCCTTCCACTGGCCATGGTTGGTCAATTTCAGGCCAACGCTTATGCCATTTCTCCGATATCTTCGCAATATCTTTGACTAAAGGATTATTCTTCTGTACTACATCAACAGGGGTAATTACTCTCTGAATTTTAATATCCTTCTCTGACATTGTAGTAGCTCCCTTCATTGTAAATTTAAACTGATTACTAAAACTACTTTAAGTACTTAACCTACTTCTCCCTATTTTGTTTATCTATTTTATTTTATGTTAAATCACTATTTTACCACAATCAATAAATTTACCAACTCCAAAGGAACCAAAAACTCAATCAATATAACAGTGGATGTACAACACTAAGTCGACATATGATATCAACTAAACACACAATTAATCTTCCAAATTATGTGTAAAGTTCCCTCAAATATTTCTTCAACAAAAGTCCAATCCTATATGAGGCTCAAAAGATCACACATTCCTGCAAGGGACCAACTATTACCAAGTGTGTTCAATCCTCAACACCACTCAAATCACCACAGACAATAAAACTCACATTTGCCACTCTGCACTTAACAGCATTTGACCCAAATAATTCTATTCTATTGATTAAATGCATTAACAGATCAGTCCATTGCCAAACTTCTCCTTTAAACAACTACAACATATGATATGTTATACTTATATAACACATATGTTTAAAATGCAGGTATTTATAGAAAAGAGTTTGTGGATAAAACTACACTGGCCTTGAGCAGACTGGATTCAGGAGCTGCACACACTATTGTCAGCAAACCTCAATCCACATGACACCTTGGCCAGCTGCCCTCCTTCTGCATCCTGGAGCACTCCACCTCCTTTTTTCCTTCTCCCCAACTCTCACACATTAGACACATTACCTACCAACACACAGGTCACTCTAACATCTTAATTCCTTCATTAATACATTATCATCCATGAACTGTATCTCCTACTATTCTTTTATTTCTCTTTAAGTTTGTTATACCCGCACAAAACATCCTACTATTCTTTCTATGTCCTTTTTGGGGGCTCATAAGTTCTCCTCTCTCTCTCTTTTTCCCCAAAAACGTCCTTAAAAAAGGCTCATAGTTTTTATTCAAACTGTCCCCCAAAAAAGGCTCATACACTTTTAACAATATCAAAAGGCCCCTCGAAAGAGGCTCATATATTTTAACAATAGCAAAAACGTCTTTTTGAAAGAGGCTCATACACTTTATCAATAAAAGAACGTCTTCTTAAAAAGAAGCTCATAGGTTTTAACCATAAAAACGTCCTCTCTCAAAAAACTCATAAATCTTATCCATATCAGACAAAATATCTTTCCTTATACATTACTATATCTCCTATTTTCAACCACAACCTATATGTGTCTGTTCAATATAAAGTCTGTCACCTTAACATAAACCCCATAAACCATCCCATGCTGCAGCCTTTCACACACAGCTGAGACACAGCTCCACACACACAGACACTACTCACTCAACAGGGACACAGAAAGGATTCTCAAAACACATAGCAGAATCAACTTCATCCCAAAACACAAACAACATCCAATCCTAAATTCTCAAAAATCTACTCATTCATACTTTGTCCTATAGCATGCTTTTCTGCCGCTCCTTTTTCTCTTATTTTCCTTCTAAATTTATGCTACCTTATGAGGTGTAGATATTCAATGAGAGGCTGCTTCAGACACTGTTCGTCAACTAGTGTTCGAGTGGGAACTTACAATTGAATTTTGCACTCTACACCCCCAGTTCCTTGAACTGACCTGAAATTCACCTAGTGATTTTCCAGGATTTTTGGCCCGTCTAAAACCGCCTCCCAGAGGGCTTTGACCAAATCTGCGGCTTTTTCTCTTTACCTTTTATTCCTCTATCTCTTCCTTATTCCTATTTCTCTTTATTCCTTTTTCCTATATCTCTGTCACTCTCTCACTCACTCTCTCTCTCTTTTTTCCCAACCGTCTAATTTGCCCTGGGCCCAGGATTGTTCCTTCTCTCTTTTTTTCTCTTTCTAATCCGACTATCTCTCAAAGCCAACTTTCACGCAGTGACTAATGTACACATGTCTTACCGTTAAGAAGATAAGGGCCCAGTCTTCATTAACTTGCATGGTGTTATTTAGCTCACCTTATCGTTACTAATTAGTCTATTCTACACTTTTTACTTCAAACTCTTATTTTCTTTACTTCTTCAAACTTCTTATTTACTTCACTTCTCTGTCACTCTCCCCCCCTGTTTATGCGCTGTCCACAGCGCAATAAAATCAAATTTAGAACGGAGCCGCACTCCAAACATCAACACAGCACAAGTCTTTCCGGTGCGACCAAACAGCAAACACCCACAACCTCAACAAACGAACCAGCACCCCAGAAGCGAGAAATGCTCACCATATCCTGCAGGCTCGGTGCGGGAGTAGGTGCGCTGGAGTTGCCCGGAACGCCGCAGGTCACAACACGTCCGAAGTTCGTGACGCCAAATTCTTGTGGTATATTAGATGGTGATGTTGACGTGAAGATGATGAAGAGAAGATCTCCGCTGACACTGACTGACGCTGACCATAATTTCCTGTCGGGAGAGCCTTTCCCTCTTTTGTGCACTGTATGCAATCTGAATGTGTGAATAATCGCTTTTCCCAGCGTTTTGAGGCTTATTCAGCTCAGAATGGCTTAATACTGCACTATCTGACCAGCACAAGACAAACTAAGAACTCAGCCACACGGACATGAAAGTTGTTTACTTTACAATATTAGTAAACAAGTATGGTATATTAGATGGTGATGTTGACGTGAAGATGATGAAGAGAAGATCTCCGCTGACACTGACTTACTTGTATATAGAAGTTTATTACAAAGTAGTTCAGCATCGGACAAGCACTGCAGTAGCCTGTGAGAGGATCCGAGCCAATATGGATCTCTCTCTAACAGCTCTAAACACCAGTATATATACATTGGTTGTTTACATGGTTCATAGGAAACATCTGGACCTTATTCAATGCCTTCACTGTCAAGAGGAAGAAGATGGGTGAGAGAAAACCCTCACCTTTAACCCCTACTAGTCTGGGGGTCACATTCTTAACTCTTATCCTAAACATGAACCCCAAAGGCTAACTCAAACATAGGAAACTCGTAAAAAGTGAAAACATCTAGAAACCTTCAGACATTCCAAAAAGGCAAAAACATACATAAAACATCCTGTATACTACATATTTCCCCCCTTTCAAGGCTACCTAGCCTGGAAAAATGAAACATACATGTTTGCAATATTAGTATACATTCCTCCTACATATGCTTCCCAAAGCATAAACATAACTTTATGGAGTGTGAGAGCGAAAAACCTGTCAAGCAGCTATCTTTCCTGAAATTTCCATCAAACAATCTAGACAGGAAAATTCTCTCACGGCCCCTCTGCCCCAGGCGACCACTTTATAGTACTCCAGACCAATTAGAAGGAGAAATTTCATCATTAATACAAGGATATAACTTCAGGCAAGTACATATGGAACCCTCAGAAAATAAAATCCAAACAATGTCCACTTTCAGGCTGGTCGACCCATCGCACCTTCCAATGGACCTTTCCCTGCCTAGCCCCAACTTCCCTAGGCATCAAAAAAAGAAAGAAAACATCTGAGGTCCCAATGCATTTACCCCACAACAGAAGACATCTTCCTTCAACAATTTCAACCTAAGAAAATGTCACACAGTTTAAGTATTACTCATACAATATAGAAAATCAAAAACTAAATCAAACATCCCACAACGGCTCCTCAGCAGCGTCGACTGTCACTGTTGTGTCGATGAAGTGTTGACTCTGAATATTGCATCACAGTATCCTTGTTCAGAGTCCTCCAGTCCATTCTTATTGTCCCATAGTGATCTTTTCCCCCCAATACTGTTCTGGAAGAAAGAAAACACCAACCAGTATCTTGTACCAAACAACAGATGTAAATTGAAACATCAAATGCAGATCATGATCCTATAAGTAAATGTAAAATTCACAATATCATTTCATTTCAGATTATAAATCACATTTTCCATTTCCCCCCTTTTATCATCTCACTCTATAGAGTGAGAAGATAAAACAATAAGAAATATCAAAACTATAATGAGAGATATGAATATTCAAAACGGATATGTCTCCAACAGTTCACCTTCTTTCAATACTCTTTCATCTCCATCTATATCACTTCCCTTCTCTTTCATAAAACTTGCTTCAACTCTCTTTCAAACAACTCACATACCACAATCCTTCAAAATTCAATATACACACAACCTTCACATCAAAATCTTCTTTGCATATCTCGCTCCTCTCTCTCTATCCTTTGGCTTTGTGGATGATAAATTGCTCCAAACCATCTAATTCCCAATTTTACTAAATCAATTTCACCATTTTATCCATAAACTCTTTCCCATTATCTGAGAGTATCCAACCTGGAAGTCCCCACCTGCTTATGATCTCTCTACACAAAAACCTGAACATGTATCTCTGACCTTCAACTGGTTTATCATCACATGCAACAGTTTCATTATTTGAGCATAATACTGCAATGGAGAACCATCTATTTTCTTAAACTCTCAGCTCTTCCACACTAATCCAAACAAATGACATTCATTATATGCATATGCGGAATCGGTGTATATCTCATCACTCGCTTACCTTCCGCTAACCTGTATTTGATTAAGTTTTCTAAGGATCTCTCGATCCTGCTCTTTCTGATCATGTTTCTTTTTCCTATATAGCTCCACTTGATGGGCTATATGATCCGCATAAACATTCTTTGTCATACTTCCAAGACCAACCACCTCTGCCAATTTGCTTCTCACTGGTAAGGGCAGCCCCTTCTGTATTTTACCTCGCAAAATTGACTGCTCCATTCGATTCAAGTCCGGATCATTTCCTGTGACATTTCTCCAGACCTGATGGGCTCTTGACACATAGGCCCTCGGATTTTCTTCCTGTCCTAACGGCTCAATCAAAATACTATCAGGATGTACATTAGTAGGAAAAGTATCTTTCAACACTCTCCACACTCGACCTCTACTTGCTGCAAACAGCTCCGAATCATTCACAGCAGTACCTATATATTGGTCAAGTCCCGCTTTCTGTAGAATCTCTTCCATAGCTGGAACCCCTAGGAGACTAGCCAAAAGTCTCTTAATATCACCCAAGGCAGCTTGTGTTCCCACCATAATCTCTTCCAACTTTGAAATCCAAGGATGTGCTCCATCTTGAAGAGTAGGTAACTTCTCAAGTATATCTGACATATCTGTATTCTGCCAAGGCTTGTACTCCAAATTCTGTCCTCGAACAACCACTGGACACATTTTCCCTTTTCTTGGGCGCAGTGAATATCTCTTCCCTAATTTTTGGGAAATCTTTTTCCGCAAGGTTTTCTTCTGTGTCTTTAACCACTTTAATTGACTCTCCCATACTTTCTGATCCTCTGGTCTAGACAACTCATAGAGATGCGAAAGGCATTGATTTATACTTTTCTCAACCTCTTGTAAGGCCTCTTCCATTCCAGTGCTAGTTGCTGCAGGGAAAAAACCTCTTGAAGGCAAAGGAACTTGCTCCTCCCAATCACTGCCTCTATTCTCACTTTCACTAGAACTATCATCTTCTGAGTCCTCTGCCGTCCATGTTTCTCCTCTTCTTTCCGCTCTAGCCAACATCCTCCTGACTTCAGAATCATATCTACCCACAATGTCTCCCAAATCACTCTGATCATCCTTAGCTCCCACACTTATTGTCTTCCTCTTACTGTCAGAACTTGGATACATCGTTATAGTCGTTTCCGCTTGTCCCACTTCTATTACTATATCATTCTCATCTTTAATCTGATAATCACCCCCCTGAGAGATCACTGGAAGCTGGGGATAAACTTCCTCAAACTTCACCTTCTTCTCATAAGGTGGGGGTTTCTTCGTTGGATCCACGTGTGAGAAGGGTGTATTAATCTCTGCCATTAATTTTTCTGTTTCCTTTACATTCTTTCTTATTTCCTCTACACCTCTGTCTCTCTTTTCTTTTGCAGCCTTTATCAATTTCTGTCCCTCATTCTCAAACAACTGAAGAACACCAAACTCCACTTGTCTCTTTTCTTTACGTTTTCCTCCTTTCTTGCCCTTCTTTTGTTCCACCTTATATGTGGACACAAGCACATGCATTATTTTAATTACATCTGGGTTAAGAGTTCCTTCCACTGGCCATGGTTGGTCAATTTCAGGCCAACGCTTATGCCATTTCCCCGATATCTTCGCAATATCTTTGACTAAAGGATTATTCTTCTGTACTACATCAACAGGGGTAATTACTCTCTGAATTTTAATATCCTTCTCTGACATTGTAGTAGCTCCCTTCATTGTAAATTTAAACTGATTACTAAAACTACTTTAAGTACTTAACCTACTTCTCCCTATTTTGTTTATCTATTTTATTTTATGTTAAATCACTATTTTACCACAATCAATAAATTTACCAACTCCAAAGGAACCAAAAACTCAATCAATATAACAGTGGATGTACAACACTAAGTCGACATATGATATCAACTAAACACACAATTAATCTTCCAAATTATGTGTAAAGTTCCCTCAAATATTTCTTCAACAAAAGTCCAATCCTATATGAGGCTCAAAAGATCACACACTCCTGCAAGGGACCAACTATTACCAAGTGTGTTCAATCCTCAACACCACTCAAATCACCACAGACAATAAAACTCACTTTTGCCACTCTGCACTTAACAGCATTTGACCCAAATAATTCTATTCTATTGATTAAATGCATTAACAGATCAGTCCATTGCCAAACTTCTCCTTTAAACAACTACAACATATGATATGTTATACTTATATAACACATATGTTTAAAATGCAGGTATTTATAGAAAAGAGTTTGTGGATAAAACTACACTGGCCTTGAGCAGACTGGATTCAGGAGCTGCACACACTATTGTCAGCAAACCTCAATCCACATGACACCTTGGCCAGCTGCCCTCCTTCTGCATCCTGGAGCACTCCACCTCCTTTTTTCCTTCTCCCCAACTCTCACACATTAGACACATTACCTACCAACACACAGGTCACTCTAACATCTTAATTCCTTCATTAATACATTATCATCCATGAACTGTATCTCCTACTATTCTTTTATTTCTCTTTAAGTTTGTTATACCCGCACAAAACATCCTACTATTCTTTCTATGTCCTTTTTGGGGGCTCATAAGTTCTCCTCTCTCTCTCTTTTTCCCCAAAAACGTCCTTAAAAAAGGCTCATAGTTTTTATTCAAACTGTCCCCCAAAAAAGGCTCATACACTTTTAACAATATCAAAAGGCCCCTCGAAAGAGGCTCATATATTTTAACAATAGCAAAAACGTCTTTTTGAAAGAGGCTCATACACTTTATCAATAAAAGAACGTCTTCTTAAAAAGAAGCTCATAGGTTTTAACCATAAAAACGTCCTCTCTCAAAAAACTCATAAATCTTATCCATATCAGACAAAATATCTTTCCTTATACATTACTATATCTCCTATTTTCAACCACAACCTATATGTGTCTGTTCAATATAAAGTCTGTCACCTTAACATAAACCCCATAAACCATCCCATGCTGCAGCCTTTCACACACAGCTGAGACACAGCTCCACACACACAGACACTACTCACTCAACAGGGACACAGAAAGGATTCTCAAAACACATAGCAGAATCAACTTCATCCCAAAACACAAACAACATCCAATCCTAAATTCTCAAAAATCTACTCATTCATACTTTGTCCTATAGCATGCTTTTCTGCCGCTCCTTTTTCTCTTATTTTCCTTCTAAATTTATGCTACCTTATGAGGTGTAGATATTCAATGAGAGGCTGCTTCAGACACTGTTCGTCAACTAGTGTTCGAGTGGGAACTTACAATTGAATTTTGCACTCTACACCCCCAGTTCCTTGAACTGACCTGAAATTCACCTAGTGATTTTCCAGGATTTTTGGCCCGTCTAAAACCGCCTCCCAGAGGGTTTTGACCAAATCTGCGGCTTTTTCTCTTTACCTTTTATTCCTCTATCTCTTCCTTATTCCTATTTCTCTTTATTCCTTTTTCCTATATCTCTGTCACTCTCTCACTCACTCTCTCTCTCTTTTTTCCCAACCGTCTAATTTGCCCTGGGCCCAGGATTGTTCCTTCTCTCTTTTTTTCTCTTTCTAATCCGACTATCTCTCAAAGCCAACTTTCACGCAGTGACTAATGTACACATGTCTTACCGTTAAGAAGATAAGGGCCCAGTCTTCATTAACTTGCATGGTGTTATTTAGCTCACCTTATCGTTACTAATTAGTCTATTCTACACTTTTTACTTCAAACTCTTATTTTCTTTACTTCTTCAAACTTCTTATTTACTTCACTTCTCTGTCACTCTCCCCCCCTGTTTATGCGCTGTCCACAGCGCAATAAAATCAAATTTAGAACGGAGCCGCACTCCAAACATCAACACAGCACAAGTCTTTCCGGTGCGACCAAACAGCAAACACCCACAACCTCAACAAACGAACCAGCACCCCAGAAGCGAGAAATGCTCACCATATCCTGCAGGCTCGGTGCGGGAGTAGGTGCGCTGGAGTTGCCAGGAACGCCGCAGGTCACAACACGTCCGAAGTTCGTGACGCCAAATTCTTGTGGTATATTAGATGGTGATGTTGACGTGAAGATGATGAAGAGAAGATCTCCGCTGACACTGACTGACGCTGACCATAATTTCCTGTCGGGAGAGCCTTTCCCTCTTTTGTGCACTGTATGCAATCTGAATGTGTGAATAATCGCTTTTCCCAGCGTTTTGAGGCTTATTCAGCTCAGAATGGCTTAATACTGCACTATCTGACCAGGACAAGACAAACTAAGAACTCAACCACACGGACATGAAAGTTTCCTAATTTCTATTATAATAAACAAACATTATGGTTGAAACCAATAATTTCATTTCGGGAGAGCCTTTCCCTCTTTTGTGCACTGTATGCAATCTGAATGTGTGAATAATCGCTTTTCCCAGCGTTTTGATGCTTATTCAGCTCAGAATGGCTTAATACTGCACTATCTGACCAGGACAAGACAAACTAAGAACTCAGCCACACGGACATGAAAGTTGTTTACTTTACAATATTAGTAAACAAGCATTATGGTTGAAACCATAATTTCCTGTCGGGAGAGCCTTTCCCTCTTTTGTGCACTGTATGCAATCTGAATGTGTGAATAATCGCTTTTCCCAGCGTTTTGAGGCTTATTCAGCTCAGAATGGCTTAATACTGCACTATCTGACCAGCACAAGACAAACTAAGAACTCAGCCACACGGACATGAAAGTTTCCTAATTTCTATTATAATAAACAAACATTATGGTTGAAACCAATAATTTCCTGTCGGGAGAGCCTTTCCCTCTTTTGTGCACTGTATGCAATCTGAATGTGTGAATAATCGCTTTTCCCAGCCTTTTGATGCTTATTCAGCTCAGAATGGCTTAATACTGCACTATCTGACCAGGACAAGACAAACTAAGAACTCAGCCACACGGACATGAAAGTTGTTTACTTTACAATATTAGTAAACAAGCATTATGGTTGAAACCATAATTTCCTGTCGGGAGAGCCTTTCCCTCTTTTGTGCACTGTATGCAATCTG
Source organism: Lates calcarifer (assembly GCF_001640805.2). Classification (NCBI taxonomy): domain Eukaryota; kingdom Metazoa; phylum Chordata; class Actinopteri; family Centropomidae; genus Lates; species Lates calcarifer. The sequence continues at coordinate 20,608 of NW_026117678.1, forward strand.
AATGTGTGAATAATCGCTTTTCCCAGCGTTTTGAGGCTTATTCAGCTCAGAATGGCTTAATACTGCACTATCTGACCAGCACAAGACAAACTAAGAACTCAGCCACACGGACATGAAAGTTTCCTAATTTCTATTATAATAAACAAACATTATGGTTGAAACCAATAATTTCCTGTCGGGAGAGCCTTTCCCTCTTTTGTGCACTGTATGCAATCTGAATGTGTGAATAATCGCTTTTCCCAGCCTTTTGATGCTTATTCAGCTCAGAATGGCTTAATACTGCACTATCTGACCAGGACAAGACAAACTAAGAACTCAGCCACACGGACATGAAAGTTGTTTACTTTACAATATTAGTAAACAAGCATTATGGTTGAAACCATAATTTCCTGTCGGGAGAGCCTTTCCCTCTTTTGTGCACTGTATGCATATAGAATGGCTTAATACTGCACTATCTGACCAGGACAAGACAAACTAAGAACTCAGCCACACGGACATGAAAGTTGTTTACTTTACAATATTAGTAAACAAGCATTATGGTTGAAACCATAATTTCCTGTCGGGAGAGCCTTTCCCTCTTTTGTGCACTGTATGCAATCTGAATGTGTGAATAATCGCTTTTCCCAGCGTTTTGAGGCTTATTCAGCTCAGAATGGCTTAATACTGCACTATCTGACCAGCACAAGACAAACTAAGAACTCAGCCACACGGACATGAAAGTTTCCTAATTTCTATTATAATAAACAAACATTATGGTTGAAACCAATAATTTCCTGTCGGGAGAGCCTTTCCCTCTTTTGTGCACTGTATGCAATCTGAATGTGTGAATAATCGCTTTTCCCAGCGTTTTGAGGCTTATTCAGCTCAGAATGGCTTAATACTGCACTATCTGACCAGGACAAGACAAACTAAGAACTCAGCCACACGGACATGAAAGTTGTTTACTTTACAATATTAGTAAACAAGCATTATGGTTGAAACCATAATTTCCTGTCGGGAGAGCCTTTCCCTCTTTTGTGCACTGTATGCATATAGAATGGCTTAATACTGCACTATCTGACCAGGACAAGACAAACTAAGAACTCAGCCACACGGACATGAAAGTTGTTTACTTTACAATATTAGTAAACAAGCATTATGGTTGAAACCATAATTTCCTGTCGGGAGAGCCTTTCCCTCTTTTGTGCACTGTATGCAATCTGAATGTGTGAATAATCGCTTTTCCCAGCGTTTTGAGGCTTATTCAGCTCAGAATGGCTTAATACTGCACTATCTGACCAGCACAAGACAATCTAAGAACTCAGCCACACGGACATGAAAGTTTCCTAATTCTATTATAATAAACAAACATTATGGTTGAAACCAATAATTTCATTTCGGTAGAGCCTTTCCCTCTTTTGTGCACTGTATGCAATCTGAATGTGTGAATAATCGCTTTTCCCAGCCTTTTGATGCTTATTCAGCTCAGAATGGCTTAATACTGCACTATCTGACCAGGACAAGACAAACTAAGAACTCAGCCACACGGACATGAAAGTTGTTTACTTTACAATATTAGTAAACAAGCATTATGGTTGAAACCATAATTTCCTGTCGGGAGAGCCTTTCCCTCTTTTGTGCACTGTATGCAATCTGAATGTGTGAATAATCGCTTTTCCCAGCGTTTTGAGGCTTATTCAGCTCAGAATGGCTTAATACTGCACTATCTGACCAGCACAAGACAATCTAAGAACTCAGCCACACGGACATGAAAGTTTCCTAATTTCTATTATAATAAACAAACATTATGGTTGAAACCAATAATTTCCTGTCGGGAGAGCCTTTCCCTCTTTTGTGCACTGTATGCAATCTGAATGTGTGAATAATCGCTTTTCCCAGCGTTTTGAGGCTTATTCAGCTCAGAATGGCTTAATACTGCACTATCTGACCAGGACAAGACAAACTAAGAACTCAGCCACACGGACATGAAAGTTGTTTACTTTACAATATTAGTAAACAAGCATTATGGTTGAAACCATAATTTCCTGTCGGGAGAGCCTTTCCCTCTTTTGTGCACTGTATGCAATCTGAATGTGTGAATAATCGCTTTTCCCAGCGTTTTGAGGCTTATTCAGCTCAGAATGGCTTAATACTGCACTATCTGAACCAGCACAAGACAAACTAAGAACTCAGCCACACGGACATGAAAGTTTCCTAATTTCTAATTATAATAAACAAACATTATGGTTGAAACCAATAATTCCTGTCGGGAGAGCCTTTCCCTCTTTTGTGCACTGTATGCAATCTGAATGTGTGAATAATCGCTTTTCCCAGCGTTTTGAGGCTTATTCAGCTCAGAATGGCTTAATACTGCACTATCTGACCAGGACAAGACAAACTAAGAACTCAGCCACACGGACATGAAAGTTGTTTACTTTACAATATTAGTAAACAAGCATTATGGTTGAAACCATAATTTCCTGTCGGGAGAGCCTTTCCCTCTTTTGTGCACTGTATGCGGCTTAATACTGCACTATGACCAGGACAAGACAAACTAAGAACTCAGCCACACGGACATGAAAGTTGTTTACTTTACTATTTAGTAAACAACATTATGGTTGAAACCATAATTTCCTGTCGGGAGAGCCTTTCCCTCTTTTGTGCACTGTATGCAATCTGAATGTGTGAATAATCGCTTTTCCCAGCGTTTTGAGGCTTATTCAGCTCAGAATGGCTTAATACTGCACTATCTGACCAGCACAAGACAAACTAAGAACTCAGCCACACGGACATGAAAGTTTCCTAATTTCTATTATAATAAACAAACATTATGGTTGAAACCAATAATTTCCTGTCGGGAGAGCCTTTCCCTCTTTTGTGCACTGTATGCAATCTGAATGTGTGAATAATCGCTTTTCCCAGCGTTTTGAGGCTTATTCAGCTCAGAATGGCTTAATACTGCACTATCTGACCAGGACAAGACAAACTAAGAACTCAG
>NW_026117679.1:0-17057 GCF_001640805.2 Lates calcarifer
TTTTAAATTGAAAACATGACACCCGCAGTGATGATTTAGTACTGGACCAGAGAGGCGTTTGGAACACTGAATGTGGCCTTCAACAGCAGAGTGGGGAGTGGAGAGAGGGCCGTAGTATTGTTCAGCACTGCAAGTATAACTGCCACTGTGGGAGAGGCACTTAATACTAACAGTTCACTGCATGCCAAGGCTTCTCATACACAAAGTTGGACTATTTTATTCAGCCCCTTTATTAAGGTACTTCATCGATATGGCCTTGTAAGTCTCTGAATGGTGCTACCTTTGTGCATTCAGCATCACTTCAGAGCTGGTTCCATTTGCCAAACTGAAACTGTGGCCTCATTATAATGTAAATAAAGTAGAATTTAGAATTGTATCATGTTAATATCACATGCATCCTCACCATTTTCAGTTACATACTCAAAATAAGTTTTTCATTATACTGATGTAGATGCTTAAAAATTAGCATGCTAGTCCACCGCATTCCCTTGAAGTTAAAGACCCTATCAGAATATGAATTCTACTTTAAGTCTTGATTTTGCATATATAAGTGCTGCCATAGGGTCAGAAAGTTTCAAATTATACACTATACACTATAAATTATACTCCAGGCACTTTAACAAACAATTGATTACAACATTACAACAGTCAAACTCCTTAACTAATATGTATGCAATTTAAGATCAATAAAATTACAGTTTGGGTAATGAAATAACACCTAAGGTGCTGTTCTTCATAAATGATTAACAGGTCTAACTTTATTTGATTGTTGATGATTTTCCATAAGTCTGAATTTTTAGGATGCTTTAAGCTACCGTCAGGACACCAAGTCCTCACAGTTAACCTGCATTTGAAGAGCCAAGTTGAGCTTGGTTCAGAGAAATCATTTTAGCCAGCTAACATCATGCTAGCTTGAATTTGTAAGCAACATGCAGATAATAGTGCCCAGTTTGCTGAGAATGTTAGCTGGGCTAGCCTTTCAATCAAGTCTCCTACAAATGAATGGCAGAGGACACAGAGGTTAATTAGCCTATAGAGTTAGTGACTGCCATGCTGCATATCGTATCATCAGCCATTATAGCCGCCTGGGCTCTCATAACAGACTGCTAATCCAGGCGGAGGGACGTCTGATAGTTGACAATAATTCTAGAGAGAGAGAGAATGAAAGAGATAAAGCAGAGAGGGAGACGGGGCCTGTGCCTGTGTGTACATCATATACCTCAGGGCAGGTCGGTTCACTGGCTGCCGTCCTCTAGATAAGAAATACAGTAGTGTTTATGCAGATGAAGTAAATGATGAGTGCCCTTGGTAAAACCAGCTAAGACATGGGTCAACTTTAAACTGGGATTTATACATCTTGACATATCCCACCTTAGTGATTTCACAAAAGTCTACTTTTTGGATTGTTATCGAAATTGTTTTCCTTCTAGCTGTCCTGTTGAGTTTTCACAGCCATGAAAAAAATGAAATCATCAGTCAGTTCAGTTACTACATCCAAATCATGAAATCCCTTTGCCGCCGATCACTGTCTTCCTCAGCAGATGCTGCTGTACCATCTTGTCACATGAATTAATGAACATCTATCTGGTGCTGATGATGTTCTTCTCAGCAGATGCAGTTTGATTTGTTAGGCCAAAATAAATAATAGAAGCTGACAAACTTCAGCTTACATCAAGAGTGGATCCTCAAGCATAAAATTGCAACACACTTCAGCTAGATTTTTCCATCAGTAAGTAGTATGAAATATGTAATAATTATGCTATTAAACATTGGTATATTCAATAATGAGCTTGTTAAGATTCTGAGCATGCAAGCCTCTGAAGTAAAGTAATGATCTCACTAGGGACGGGCACGCACAAAAAACTATGAGGCCATCTAGAGACTAAAAACCTTGAACAATGTGTGAACAAGTGTGTGTGTTTGTTAATGCTGGAATGTGAGCGAAAGAGCCAGTCTTTTTGTGTGTGTGTGCATGCACGCATGCAAGCAAGCACATGCATACTTACGTATGTGTGTTTTGCTTTCGTTTAGGGTAATTAAAAGCTAATATGCGGCAAAATCGGCTCTTTGCTCTCTCCTCAATTAGTAGTCATCTATAAAAAGAAACACACTTCCATTCTTTATGCTGTCGCTTAATTATGATAGATTTTCTCCTCATTCTCTTTCGTTTACCCCTCACTTTTTTCACCCCATCCTCTCTTTTCTATATAAAAAACATAACCAGCTGAGTCATTTTAATCGGCCATGTTATTATGGATTTTGATCAAAAGGAGGGTTTTAGCTCACTATAGCAGCTTGATTTAGACTGTTTTCTTTTGTTCTTCATCATTATCGGTTTAACTTATTAAGGCCCATTGACTACTACATGGAGACACAGAGAGACAAATGGTGTAAAATGGAGGAATTTTTTTTTTTCTCTGACATGCAGCACAAAGTCAATGGGGTATGTTATCTACAAATTAAATGTGCTGTGCAGAAGAATAATTGGATTATTTACATGTCTGTGGAAAGTAATGTGTTAACTGTAAAGTATTAAGCAAAGCTATTTCCTTCATAAACAAAAACATTTATAGCTTGAAAATCATAATTTTTATTTATTGGAAAAAATAGATAAACAGCACATTAATCATATATATTACCATTCAGTTTGAATAATTACTTTTTTTTGTGGGCATTTTCTCTCACTGTGAGTCAGTGTCTCTTATGACTAAAATGATTCTCCAGCAGTGCTTTGTGAGTTGAATGTGATTTACACAGCAAGCAGAACTTCAAGAACCACTTCAGTTCTTCTTAATGTTTTTTTTTTTTTTTTTTCCTTTCTGATACAACATAGAGTATACAATTTTTTCTCTGGGTTTAATGAAGTAATTAACTGTCTGACAGTCTGATTTTCTAGGTGCTGTGGTTCCACTGAGTTTAAAATGGGCCATTATAAAGACTACATGCATACACAGTTGTAGAGACACAGAGAAGCCCAGCACACACTTGCACACACAGGCATCACACATCAATGCCAGTTCAGGCACTGATCTGACGAACGCAGGAACGAAAGGGATGATGGAGTGGTGCACTTTCTCTGAATATGTATATTGTTGTGAGGAAACTCATCATAGTCACAGCCAGTTGCTCATACACACACACATACACACGCGCACGCAGACACAAACACACTAATACTTGGCAATTTCCAGGTGAGCTCACAACTTTAGATTGATGGTGTAGACAGAGCAGCATATGTTTTGTCATCTCTCTCTCTCCATACTCTATTTCACTCTCTTATTGTCACTGTTTTAGTGCAGTCTATTTGGATCAATCATCAGTCTCGCTGCTCCTCTTCACTTCCTTTCCCCCCTTGCACTCATCTTACCTCCCGCTATGCATCCCACTCCCTTTCGATATATTACAAGCAATCTTTATTCCACAAGAACCCACTTAGCACAATGGGGACTAAACAAATGTGTGTCAAACCCAGATGGCGTGATCCCAATGCTGTAGAGGGACAAAGGAGGGGTGACAGAGACTCAGGCAAGGAGGAGAGGATGAAGAGAGAAAAAGACTATCAAAAGAAAGGGATATGTGTGATGTGCAGGTCAATAAAAAACCGAAGGAAACCTACTATAGTGTTGTCAAAGTCTGCATAATGTTAGGCAGCAGGAGACAGAGAAGATATAACTAATAGAGTAATCAGCCAGCTGATCATGGCATGGACTTTCTAGCTGAGCACAACTAAAAGAGAAGATCTGGAGGAGTGAAGTGGCTGATAGCCAGCTGTAATGGTTTAATTCCATGCCAGTGTACACTGTATCCAATTAAAAATTAAGTAACAACATCTGCTTATATGAGTCCTAAGTCATTCAATAATAGTTTACTTAATACATTCACTTTAATGCATTCTTGTATTTTTTCAACATGGGTCATAATTACGTCCATTCCTACTCTAGGTCATGCAAACTTTGCACACACCATTGTGAATATTCAGGAAATCTGGACTCAAGCTGAGGCTGCAGACACTAGTCGGCAGCTAGTCTGGTTAGCCACTCCTGGGTTCCAATGCCTTGCACACTTACAGTCCAAACAGACAGAGGGTCAAGGAATCCAATCACCTGTCTAGCACCAGAACCAGAGGTCAACATTGGGAAGGCATCAGAGCCTTTGCAGAGGGGCCATGAGGCCAAACCGCAGCCAACAGACTCTTCATCTGTTTCTACCTAATTGGTCGATGCTTTATTAAGGATAGGAGAACCCAAGATAATAACCACAAAGGCACAGCAAGAAAAGAACCACAAGTAGAACAACAAACAGTGGAACAATCAAATTAACTTCAACAGTAAATGAGCTAAACAATCGCCTTGTTAAGCACAGATTCAGAGGTTGGATTCAGATATTGGATCAGATGGGACTTAAAGGGTTAGGTTATGCTAGATGAGAACTGTACAATATGTTGTCAGACCATGTTGGAAATCAACAGTATTTATAATAATAACAACAGCTACACTTGAGGGTGGAATGAAAAGCCAGCCATAGATGGAAAGAGATTTGATTATTGTTAAATATGGTCATAACAGCAGACAGCGTTTCCCGAAGACCCTCAAATGTCATTGTCAGAAAGGTCCAGGGGAGATAGTTTGCCAAGCTCTTTCGATCATCCCACAAGCAATTCTGAAGAAGAACACTCGCACTTGGAAATACTGGATACTGTGTCTATGCAGCAAGGCATGAATATTCATCTCACAGGGTCCACCTTTGTTCACAGATCTGGGGTTAACATGTAACCATAAAGCCATATTGTCATCTGGTATGGTAAAATAAACCAGGTGTACCCACTCTGACTAGGCTGGTATTATCTTAAAAAGGGCCAGCTGGCACGATGCTGCTACACCGCTGTCACTGCTTGTTTTTGTTTTGTTGTTTAGCCTCGCTTTTGCCATTTAAGCATATTTTCTCTCTGCTTTCATTCTTTCGTTCTTTACTGCCTTTGTGATAATCTATCCAAGGCGGCTGGGCTGAGGGATGAGTCTATTGTAGAGGAGGTGGTGAAGAACAAGGAAGAGGAAGAGGAATGAAGAGAGGTGAAGGAGATGGCTAGCTCTGAGCTAGTCTCTGTCTCCCAGTGAAATCTAAGTTTTACCAGTCAGTGTGTGTTCTCTATTGACCTCTGCCCTTTATTGATCCACCTGCTCTTAATGTACTCTATGTGTGTGTGAGATTTACACAAAGGCACAGAGAAACAGAAAGTAGCAGGTGTTTTTGTGTGTGTACGTGCAAATGCATGTGTCTGTGACTGATAATCTTCAGTAAGTGCCTTCATAACCGGAAAAACAGTGGGGAATATTCTTTTTTATCAGAAGCAACTAGCTAAAAAAAAGGAAGATAGCTGCCTACAGAAAGTACTTCACAGTGTGTGATGTATGTGAGGGGTGAAAAATAAGGGAAAATACGGACAATAGACTTAAGCAGGGTGTGAAGATACACACAAAGTATTGTCAAACCGAAGAGAAAGAAGAAAACACCACAAGGACAAGAAAAGAGGAGAGAAATATGGAGATAATTTAAAGAGGTAAAGGGCTCATGGGATCACCAAGCATTTATCTCTCACTCTCTTTACTCGCCTCCCCTCGCTCTTCATAAACACTTGACAAAATTCACACACATACACACATGAACATCCATATACACCACTCCGCCCTTCATCCACACAGCTGCATATTTTTTTTTTTTTTTTTTTTTTTTTATCTCTGGCCTTATTCCACAGCTTATGAATTTTAATAGGCCTCAATCAGAACACCTCAGCAGTGTTTTTCTATCTCCCAAAGTAATGGACTTGAACCACCTGAGAGTTCTTAGACAGCTCTGTATTCGTAGAGCTAAGGAAGTCAGAATGAAATAGGGAGGAGTGGAGGGATGAATGATAAGGAAGGACGGGATGTGGATGAATAAGAGAGCGACAGAGGGATGGTGGGGAAAAGAACGTGGCGGCAGAGGGATCACTGATTGCGGCGTAGGGTGTCAGGGAGAGACAAAGTGAGAGCAGAGAGTGGCCTTGGTTTCAAAATGGATTCCTATATGTCAACACATACTGTATGTTGCATGCATACAATCTCTCTCGCACACACGCGCATAAACACACTTACACACTCTAAATGAGAGTCTGATTGTTTCTGGGTTGCCTTGCTCCTGATCTACACCCCCACCCCCCCACCCCCACCCTCTAATTACAATCTGCACTGACAAATGGGCCTGCTTGGTAATGCAGAGGTAGACACGGAGAGAGAGAAAGAGAGTGAGAGAGAGCGAGAGAGAGAGAGAGAGAGAGATGCACTGTTTTTGCTGATTAAGTGTGTCACTGTTCTTTTTGGACTCAGACCCTGTATTTAGACACACAAATGCCCATAGCTACATCACCCACACACACACAAGTGCACACACACACTTTATTTCCCCACCAGATCTAAAACAAAACTGCTCTGCATTTATTCTGCTGGAAATTGTCCCTATTGTACCATCCTTGCCATGATGTGTAGCCATTTGTTGAAATCAATGGAGCCCAGAAATTGGTATTATTCTTTCAATGGTTCATTCTCTCTCTCACCCTCACTCTCCCTCTCTCTCTGCCTGTCTTTGCTCATGCTTGAATGAGAAAAAGTGATTACCTGAGAAAGAAATGGGTTAGTACATTAGTGAAAGGTGGCAGTTTTGTGTCTTCTGTCTATGTGAAAAGGCCTGTGTGTAGCTGTTGCACCTCTGCACGTCTCCCGGCCGCCTTATCTCTCCCCCTCTTGTTTCTACCCTCACATAGCTACACACACATACACATCACAGTACAATGAGGTACACCACAAGTGCTCACAGGAAAGACAATTCACACACTACATGTGCCAAAGTTAATAGCCTGAAAACAATGCTTCATCACCGCACTCGCCATAATCACAGCATTTTAAAGATCTCGGGCTGAAAGACAGGAGAGCGGCACAATGCATAAACACAGCCATAAGCCAGCTCTATTCACAGGCAGTGTAGTTCTACCAACTGTTAAAGCCATTTCCATCTCGACACCGCAACAATAGGGCGCAACAGGGAGAGACTGAGGGACTGTATTGATATCGAGCACTGCTGAATGGTCGGCTGACTAGCATTCACTGTCACAGCGGATGGATGGTTTAATTGTGGATTGGTGTGAGACAAGGAGTGTATTTTTGTGTGTTTCATGTGTGTGTCTGTTTGTGTGTGTGTGTGTGTGTGCGTGTGAGCAAGAGGACTCGGGAGGTGACAGCCGTTATCTCAGGCCTACAGACAGACACTTAGCCCTCCGCCAACCCTCAAACACTCATCCCTATGGCATGCTCAGAAATGTCACGAGCTGGCACTGTCAGTATGCTGTGTCTGTGTGCGTGTTTGTGAGCATGTGGGTTTGCCTGCGTTTGTATGTTTGTGCGCTACATCAAACTCCTCTGTGCAGCTCCGCTTGTACTTGGTGTGCAATGCAAGTGTGAGCGATGTGTCCATGAAAATTATGTCAAATATACGGCTGTTGCTTTGTGGCTAGTTTCTTTTGTCTTTCTTTCTTTTTTTTCCCTTTTTTATTATTGTTCGCACGTACAAATCCCAAACCACATCAACAAATAGACACACAAAACCCCACAACCACACAAAAAAACTGTCTACAGACAGTCCCTGCTGACAGTAATGAAAGAAACCATTAATGCTGGCAACAGGTGTGTGTGTGTGTGTGTGCGTGTGTGTGCGTGTGCATGTGTTCCCATAAAACTCTCTCTGTCACACTCACTATGTGCAGTACGTTTATGTGAATAGGTGCTATCAGAAGTTGTTAGATGTGTGTCACAACTAATTTATCAAAGAATTAAGAAAAAAAAACATTTTATCAGTGTCTTCTCTTCCTGTTTTCAGATGCAAAAGGTTTAGCCTAAATGAATCTGAAAAGTTGATCTGCAAGTTATAGTTTATTTGTATGCCTGTTAATTTATCTATGAATCCTTTGTACAGCTATTAGAGTGTTTTCAGGAATTGGAAGAGCCAATGTGTTTTGGGCCTTTATCAATTTAATTTTCATTGTTGGCTGGATTAGAAATTCTGCATAAATCCAGGTTGGCTCCATCTGTGATCCCCTTATCTTTGGTTTATGCATCATGTCAAGGAGCAGATCTCTAGATTTCTGCAAATGACACAGTAAAGGTAAAGTGTGTGGCAGAACTACTGCTCTTGATTCTAACAGCAGTTGCATATTATGATTATAGTAATGTGTTTCTCAAACAATGAATGCTTTTTGGTCCAGAGGATGTAGTTGAGCCTTATTGAAGTGGTTCGCTACCTTTTATTTAAGCTTTTTTATACTGAATTTTTTTGCCATCTTTTAGTAGTGTAGCATGAATGCAGAGCTGTCTGTTATAGCTACCAGAGTGATAAGGATCTAGGGCCTTGCTAATTAGATTTTAGATTATTTCTACTCAAATACATCAAATGTTTCCATCTTCTTCTTATTTTAGGGTATGGGATACATGAATTGTTTCAACATTATGACTTTGCTCCTTTCGTCCACACTCAGACACTCACACAGAAGAAAAACTGTGTGTGTGAACATTGCATGAGTGTGGCTAAATGCAGCCAGAGCACACAATTAGATGTTTCTTTTGAATAGTGGAAATCTCTCCTACATTAAAAGATGAGGTGCCTGGGTGCAGAGGTGAGCATGGGCAATGTGGGGGAATAGGAAAGGAGAGGAGGGACTCAGGCTGTGATCTGTCTGGATTGTCTCCCCATGGGTTATACAGAGTTGAACATCTGGTCAGAAAGACAACAGAGATAGATTTATTCATCCCTGACAGCCACAGATGAGCATGGGAGACAGACAGAGACGGATAGAAGTTTATAAGGCAGAGTATTTTATTTTCATGATGATGATGTGCCAGAAAAGATGGCAAAGGTCAAACCGGTATTTATAACAGGAAAATTCTGGACTGAAATCAAAGTAACTTTGTGCAGCACTTTCATGAGGATTCAACTTTGATTAATTTTGACTCGAAAATTTACCAATTGCACCATTCAGTATTCATGTAACTGCCTGTGTTCTTAACAGAAACAGCATGGTTTGCAGTTGTGAGACTGGAGTACAAGACATTGAGACAAATGTGCCTCTTAAACACTGTTGGTTTAGCTTGGTGGGCTGTTGTGGCTGGCTACTACTAGAATAGTACCAGATACCTAACCAATTAAATGCTAACCAGCAGCATGCTACTGGTTAACTTGTCAAATACACTGGCCAGGCCCCCTGAGAATCAACACTCATTCTGTAAGTGGGATGCGTAGTTCTGAGAAAACAGATGAGTAAGCTAGCCATAAGAGTCTGTTTAAGAGTTTGTTTCAGAGGCTCTCTGCCCCTAGTGGTTATAAATTGCCTCCTGCAGCTTTGCTGTAAAGTAGGGTCTGACCCCATCCAACACATGTACAGTAATCCAGTTATTGTACCAATGAGTACAATAACTGTGGTCATACTCAATGTTTCCAATGAGTATGACCACAAGAGTGAGAGATGTTAAACCACTTACAGTAAACAGTAATGCAAGATTCTTGTTATTACCTAGCAGATTGGATACCCTGTATGTTGCTACTCTGAAAACCCAGCCCCACCTCTGTCATACTCACCAAGATATTTGAGATCATAATAATACGTCTTACATGCACACTGCAAGACAGAAAAGTTGTTTGTAAAGGCACAATATTCTCACATTACTGTGGGTAACTCACTTAATGGGGTTTCACAGCACAACAGATGATAGAGCTGTCACTCTACTGTACGTCTAGACCACCACCCACATCTGTCTGCAGTTTTTGTTTCGTGGCCATCTGTTTTGCAGCACAACCGTGCAGAACCACAGGAAGCAGAAACAGATTTGAAGCCAGCTTTTCAGGAAGTTCCTCTAAAATGTTCATCATTAATATTCATTAATATTAGTATAATTACCATACAGCATGACAAGTGCATGTTGGATTTATGCAAAACATGCTGCCTACACAAACATCAGTTTTAAGCAGATTACTGCTTCCTATGCCTCCACAAGGTATTGTTTGGACAAAATAATACCTGAGGCATTTCCCATACAAAAGCTACTGTTGTTTTATTTATTTATTTATTGGATAATGCAGCAAAAACAAAGGGCCATAAGTTTATAACTTCAATAGTGTCTGACATTGTTTTTCTGTGATATGCATTTCCTACTAACTCCCATCAAATAAGTTGTGAGTAGTGCTGCAATTTTCTGCAAGGACAGACATAGTAGATGCACTTCATACTATTTGCTGGAGTTTGTCCATGTAGTGGCTCATAGAGAGTCCTCCTCAGCTATTGAACAAGACTCAAGACTGCTGTAATCATAAAACTCATTGTTGATGTTGCTGAACAAGGTCAAGCAGGCAAAGAGTATGAATGTCAGCAGCAGATGGCAGCCTCATGGGCGTCAGTTGCAGACTGTAGTACTACCAGGTATCACTAAGGCTGCTCCGCAATTGTGCATTCCGCAAAGTGTGGTCGCCTAGTGCTTGCTCTTGGTGGGACTCTCTCTGTAAATACCTATTTTAAAGAGTATGGTCTAGACCTGCTCTATATGAAAAGTGCCTTGAGATGACTGTTGTTGTGATACGGCGCTATATAAATAAAATTGAATTGAATTGAATTGAATTGTGGTCGAATGAGCTGGCTTTACTCAGTGGCTGTAGGATAACGTAGGTCTGACTGTTTGTTTACACTTATTCAAACAAAATATATAATTTATGCTAAACTGCAAGTGATGAACTCATTCAGGATTATACACATTTCAACCAAAATATGATAATGTAACTTTCATCATCAAGTTGTCAACAATACTGACAAGATATCTGTAGTTTTAGTCATATGTGTCATATATATGAAAGATGTTCTTTGATGATCCAGACACAACTGGCCAAAGGCAACATCCGGTTGGATCACTGAAAATGGATGGAGATGTAATCAATTCTTAAATGTAGTTTGTGTCAAGACTTCCAGTGTTTTAGACAGAGCAAGGCATGTGAATTAGACAATTTGTTAATATTATTTTGTATGGCTGTGTGTAAATAAAATGGGAAGTGAATGAACAGTGCTTTATCCTCTCAGCCATGGCTGAAAGGTCCTTGAGCAAGGTACCTAACCCAAAACTGTTCCTGGGTGCTGTAGTGTGACTGCCCACTGCTCCAAGTATATATGCTCCTAGTGTGTGTGTGTTCACTACTTCAGATTGGTTAAATGCAGAGGCCTAATTTCCTGTGTGTGTAAAACATACATGGATAAATAAATTCTTCTTTTACTTATTCTCGCATGAGAGAAAATTGTTCATTTAATTTAAAGCTGTGCCATTCTCATATAATCATGTCTGTTTACTCTGCAGTTATTTACAGAGTGACATAAATGAAACTGTGCCTTTAGAATAGCGTACCAATAAGCTTTTTTCGCTATATCAAAACATGTCAAAGGCAACATTTAAATAATGATGACTGATTTTCTTTAAGGTGCTTCAGTGTCAGGTCCCTGGTATTGTGTATGCTGGCTGACGGTTATGGTATCATCAAAGCATGGTCACATTACATTTCTTCAATACAAACATTCACCCAGTTTCTCATTCATTTCTATTGAAAACTGTACAAGTTCACCTTTAAACTCTTAATCTTTGACTGAGTGCATGTACTTATTCAGCCAATAGAAGCATGTGTGAGAAGTTAATGATCTCATGTGTTTTATCACTACACTGAGCACATTATCACACTGCCATACTATGAATTTTAGTGTCAGTCACACCATTTACAGTCTGTGATCACTCTGATCAGTGTGCACACAACTTTGCAGTGGGACTTCCAGTTGCACAGTGTTTTATATCCTTGAACACCATGAACATCACATACTGCACAATCCTCATTATTCTACACAAATAAAAGTATTAATTACACACACATGCAAACAGCCTCTTATCAGCTTCACCAAAGCACCTAATAACATTCCAAAAAATATTTTATAGCATGTATGGGAGTATTCATCATATGGTGTGAGTCTGGCAAAACATTCACCACTGTACACAATCTATGTGTAGCAGGCTCAGCCCCTGCATAATGTACACAAACACATGAACACACACACTCCCCTGGCTTGCCTGCTAACAGTTGCATCTCTCACAACTTTATGCCACAGGCCCAAACAAGCCATCTGCACTAGTTTCAGCCTCTGCCAGCTTGGCCCGAGAGATGGACCTTGTATGTGTATGTGCACGCATGTGTGTCTATGCATGGATGTTGGTGTTTTTTGGGGGTGGCGTAGAGGGGCAGGGGTTGCCAGGTGCAGCAGTGATTTAAGGGAGGAATCTGAGGAAGGAGGGATTATAGAGAATGGGTGTCATAGGACATGGAATGAGAAGTGTGCATGGGAGATTGGGCAAGACAAGCGATATGGGGAAAAGAGAGGAACATAGAATAAC
Organism: Lates calcarifer; assembly: GCF_001640805.2. Taxonomy (NCBI): domain Eukaryota; kingdom Metazoa; phylum Chordata; class Actinopteri; family Centropomidae; genus Lates; species Lates calcarifer. The sequence continues at coordinate 12,492 of NW_026117679.1, forward strand.
ACCAAATGAATGCATTCAACCCTGTCTCTAATAAGAGTCTCACAGCCATGCTTGTGGCTGTGTGAGGCTGTACCAAGGCACAGCATTGCTTTGAGCTAACTGCTAACATCAATATGCTAACATGCTCAAAATGACAGTGCTAACACACTGATTTTTATCAGGTGTAATGTTTATACCATTTTCATCATCTTTGTTGAGCATTTCATGCTAACATGTACTTCATCCTCTGGGGACCATGAATATTTGTACCAAATTCCATTACTATCCATACAATATTTGTTAAGACCTTTTTATTAAAAAAAACAAAACAAAATGTCATCCATGTGGCTGCACTACAGAATATGCCAGAGTGTTAGCAAAGTCAGTAGATCTATCTCAGTTGCTGAGATAGATAGACAACCTTCTTCAAGAGCAAGCAGCAGACCAACATTTCCGTCTTTAAAGCCAGAACACTAGTGTGGCTAAAAATTACATTTAAGTACTGCTAATTAAGCTTAAGTGGTACAAGGATGTGACACTTTGTACTTTGGGAAACATGTTACCAGTACTCATACTATAGGCAGTAATTGACTATCCTCCAGAACACATCTGGCACAACCATTTCCTAGTGTACATTATGTGTATGTGTATAATTTGTTTAAAACATATGAACCAGGTTGGATGATGGTTACAAAGCCTGAAGAGTGTTGTGTTCATTTGGAAGAGGTGAAATGAAAACAGGGGAAGAGGATGGTTCAATGCATCTCAGTGCTGTCGCCTAATCAAAGAACCAAACATTTCCCACTCAAGAGCAGTAATTATCGAAAAGATAATCAGTGGCTTTTTACATGTCAATCATGGAGAAAACACAACACATACAAATGCATATCAATTTCTGCACACACTAAAACACACATGCACACGCCCACACACAAATCTCATGGATGAACGTTGCTCCCAGCATGTGTCCCGGTATCTGATGTGATACAGCTCTATCCAGCTATATCAAAACATGTCATTTGGAGGAGCTTTAAAAAAACCCACACCAAAAGATTTGACTAGTGTATCCTATGCCACTCCCTTTTCCCAAATACACACACCTGCTTTTTGCAGCAGATAAATATCCATAAACATTCCCTCCCCATTGGGATTTGAATGTTTTTTTAGACTGCACCAGCTCTATACAGAAATCTTAATTGCATGTTCTCTAGCAGCTAAATTTTATGTAATTACAATGTCATCATTGCAACTTCTAGTCAACAAGAACAGAACAGGTGCTGCTGCAAACAGTGGCATTATGTCATGATGTCAAAGGTTCCTGAAATTGTTCATGCATACATAATAATATGTCACTGAATTGTTTAACAGTAGGATGATAAACTGATTTAAAAGCTAACCCATCTCTGTTCAGAATTAATGCTATAATACAATGAATGAATTGTATCTTGTTTATTAGATCTGTGTGGACAGAGAAATGTAAAAACCCACCATTTTGGTTGTAGGGGAAGTTAGATGTTTTAACATGTTCTTTGCCATCAAGTGCAATGAATGTGTGCATTGCAATTTGAGTTCAGTAATTACATTACAGTTTGGCTCCATCACTTACAAATGTTTTTCAACTTGTCTTACCAGGAGTTAGATGGAAGGATTTATACTTCTCTGTGTGCAAAATGGAGACTCATATAATATGTGCTGGCTTGACGCAGGGGCTGCTACCAGCAGCCGCTAGCAAAAGACAAACACGACACCAAAGAAGTTGTTCTCTTGGCTGCTAGCTAGCCACCAGTAAGCATGCATTTATTGTTTCCTCTGTGTCCCCTGTCCTCCAGTTTATCTGCTAAGCCAGGCTAAACAGGTACAGAGTCCAGTTCTGTAATTCCACAGACAAAGGGTTGATATCAGTCTCAGTTAATCAACATCTTTCCTAAAATTATAAACTATCCATTTGTTCAGTGGAAAAATATAATAAATATGACTGATGTACAAGTGGAAAATTCACTCATGATGTCAAGAGTGTTTCAGTAATGTTTGAGTTTCTTACTGTTTTCTTTACTGAAATTTCACTGATCAGTGTAATTTATTCTCATAGCTAAAAGTAACGTGGAACTACCTAAGACTATTTCAATAATGATTATGAGGTACAGATTTTTTATTTTAAATATTTGATGCTCTTTTTTAGGTTTCCCGTCTATGTTCATGTGGATGCGAGTGTGTGGGTGTGTGGCTGTGCATATCCCAGGCTTGTGTTTGCATGTGAACATGTGTTAGTGAAAGCCAAGTGGCGGAGATAAAGAGTGCATCCAGAAGCAAAAAGAGAGAGAGAGGGAGGGAGGCGTGATGGAGAATGAGAGAGAGAGAGAGTGTTTCTGTGTGTGTGTGTGAAGGAACTCTTTCATCTTCACCCAGAATCCCTGGCGAGGTCTTCCATGCCAATCCATTTCCTGGAGTTGGCTTCAGTCTCACCCAGTGGGACGACACACACATACACACAAAGTTGGCTCCCCTCACCCCACTGTGAAAGCTCTGCAATCTTGGTTCTACACACAGACACACACTCGCAGACGCGCGCACTCGCCCCATTGGGATGACAGCGAGGAAATGGCAAGCAGCAGCTGGGGGTCCGTCGCTCTCTACAGAAACTGGAGCACCCCAGAGGCATCCCCTCGCCCCAGTCTTAACACTTTCTGCCCACATGTGCATTTGTCTAGGTGAGTGTTGTGCTGTCTTTTTGTGTGCTGGCAAATCAGTGTATGGATGGGAATGTGTGAAGTTGTCCCCCCTGATCACCACCAAGGTACCTGTCGTGCTTTCTACATGTTCCCAGCAGCCGAGTGTGTGAGTGTGTGAGTGTGTGAGGATGTGTTTATGTCACTGTGTGTGTGTAGTGGCCTTTTTTAAGCATCCAGACAGGGAAAAAAAGACTAAAGAGAGAAAAACAGGGCCAGAGTGGTGAAACAAACCACACAGACCTAAAGACTGCCCTGCATGCTAGAACTCTTTTAGGAGTTGCATTAGTGTTTCAGCTTTTTGTGTCTCTTTATATATATTGTGTGTGTGTGTGTGTGTTTGGTGTCATAATCAAATCCACAGGCATTGTGTGCATTAGTGTGTGTTTGTTGTGTGTATGTGTGTGTGTGTGTGTATGTTTGTGTTTGTGTGTGATACTAACCGCAGGCGTCCAAGTCTGTTCATTAGCAGGCTTAGCTAGCAGAGGGAAGCATGTAAAGATGACTGCTATTAATTTAGCATCTCACTGGCCTCCCTCGCTCTTGCTCTATCCCTCTCTCTCTCGCACACATACATACACACACACACACACACACACACACAGACGACTGCCAATTCATTAAGTGAACGTTTGGAGCCCCAGACTGTACCAACTGGTAGAAGCTAACTAATCTGCACTGCGCCAGTGGAGAGAGAACGAGCCAGAGAAACAGATAACATTCACCGAGGGGGACATTCAGCCTCTGAAAACAACTATTAACATCAACATTTGGGAAGGCCTCAACTTCAGAAAGATAAACACACACTCACAAGTGCTGGCATTTGGTTGTGAATACAAATCATAAAACATACGGCAAATCGCAAAGCAGCAGCTAGGTGTATAGTGGCTCTCTGTGGCTTTTGTCCATGTTCTTCAGTAAATTCTGGAGGAGAAAACTTACTTGGTGTTTTTTTGTCCCTGGCTTTCTTAAATCAGTGTCACGTTTGCTGTCCTGTGGAGGCACAGCCCATTAAGGCCGCCTGTACTCTTCTAAGCAATACAAGAGTGGGGCCAGAACAATCAAGGAAGCTCCAGGAGAGGGTTTGTGGAACTAAAATAGTGAGGATACACACACTTTTTGCGCAAAACTCAAACTTGAACAAGGTTGATTTAAATCTTTTGAATGGCAGACACACAAAGGAAGTCAAAGGAGTCACATCAGATGCAAAGTCCATCCTTGAGCAATCGATATTGCATGCACTTGAAACTGGTTTCCAAATACTTTTCCGTTCATCAAGTTAATGTAATAAGTGGGTCAGACTAACTCTTCTAAGGTGAAGGGAAGTTTGAGATGTGCTATTGTACTTTTCACAATTACTCACATTGTCAGCTCTGGCATTGAGGACACACAGAAACTTCACTCGCAGAAATAAAAATGCCATACCCTTACACACAGCATTAAGGCCAGTCCCATTAAAATGTCAAAACTTTGCATCAAAATCAGTTCATTTCAGTGGAATTGCCAAAACTAGGGATTACGTACAGGTAAGGTGAATCTGTCTTCAACTTTGATGAGGTCACTTTGTGAGACATCTCAACAGTGCTGATCTTAAGTGAACAGAGAGCTGAATCCACAACTGAGGAAGCTTCAGTATTAGCTGTGTTTCACTCTTCTCTTTTATAGAAATCTCCTCTGTTGGAGTATTATTTGCTCCACCACAGTAATGGTTTGCATGCAGACAGTTGCAAGACAGGAGTCAATGACACAAATACATTTTTAGATAAACTGTGTAAAGCAATTTCCCTGTTAGCTACTCTTTATAGAATCTTAAATATTGAGTCTTTTATTGAAAAAATGCACAATCCTAAGAACAAAATGC
>NW_026117680.1:0-62463 GCF_001640805.2 Lates calcarifer
GTTAAGCTAACAGGCTGCTGGTTGTAGCTTAATATTTACTATTCAGATATGAGATATGATATGAGACCATGTATTGTACTGTTTTTGAAGTTTGACATTTGGGAAAATAGTCTCTAACATGCAAAGGGCTACGTGAATATTTATATATCAAATATGAAAATCAGGTAAAATTAGCTTAGCTTAGCATAAAGACAAAAAAACAAGCAAAACAGGTAAAAGTAAAAACAAGCATAAAACACATAATATCTTTTTGTTTTAATCTGTACATAAAAAAAGAGGGTTTTTATGGGTGGGGTGGGGGTTATGTGCTGGCAGTATTTCTCGGCACTGACATAATGTTTGTGTACAGATTAAGCAACAAGATATGTATTAATTGCCAATCTATATTTTTTTAAACTTTTCTCCTCTACACTGACCGGCACGGGAGGTGGTGCAGGCTCTTCCATTACGTGTGAACTGGGATCCAGGAATACAGCGGACCACAGCATGCAGCCTCCCCTGCATGGCACATCACTCCTGGGGAGGGACAGCTGGGCCTGACACTGTGACAGAGAGGCCTCCACACCCTGACACTGCACTTTCTCCACCCAGTAGGCCTTTTTAGTAATCTGTGTCCTCAGCCTGGAAGGGGAATGAAGTGGAGGAACAAGTAGAATGACAGGAGAGATTTATTTGTATTTACATGAATTAGGATCCTCTGTACTGAGAATATAAAGTTATTATGCTTCAGAGAGCTGATGTTAATTTTACCTGGATGAATCAGCTAACTTGGACTCCCACTGTTTCCTGAAAGACAGAGAACATCACGCTCTTTTTTAGGGTTACAACTGTACAGCTTTACATCCAGTAGACTAAACAACCAGCTTATATCCAGTCTTATACACTCCCACAGTCTACTCCTATGCCCCTGCCTCCTGCCCAATCTCTTTTTTTCCTCCTCAATCATCCTTTCTTCTCTTCCTTGACACCCCATACTCTTCCATTCTGATCATCAAACCTTAAATAAACAAGCCGAAAGCCATAAATATGAAGGAGACACAACATGCTGGAGAGGGCGTGTATTCTTCTGGATAAACATAGCCTCGTGTAAGAGACAGGGACTGAGGGAAATTTGCAATAACGGATCACATAACTCCCCATTTCTTTCTTTCTTCCCTCTCAAACCACTACCTTCTTGTCATGACTTTTTTTTTTTAGATCTTCCATTTCCACATTCATGGGTATTTCTGTTTTTAGTGTTTGTCTATATGTCTACAGTGGATGTCTGGTTTTGGGCATGCATGTGGAAAAAAGCCTAAAAATATGAATAAACCACTATACATTAATCCCTTGAAGAAGCCTTATTGAGGTCTGCCAACTTCAACAGGGTTTTCAAAACTGTGTCTAGTTTCATAGGTATTACTTAAACTAGAGTCAAATCCTAAAGGGAAACTGTGTATACAGAAAATGAGGCCCCCTATGCCTGGGCACACACACACCACACACACACACACACACACACACACACACACACACACACACACACACACACACACACACACACCCCATGCCAAAACCTAAAACAGCGAGAGAAAAAAAGGAGAATTCAATAAAAAGAATGATTCACAAACCAGGCAGAGTCTGGGAAGTGTCTTTCTACAACACACACAAACACACACACATCAGAGCTGACCACTTGCATCAGCCAGTGTGACCACAGACAGGTGCAGCGTGACTGACGCCCTTCATGAATGTGCCTGAATTAAATGAGTCAGAACACCAAGTATAGACAGGAGCAGAGTTTACTGTACGACCAGATTCATGATGCAATTAAATATTTAAAATGAGACATGTTTCATCTCTGGGAGAACCCCAGTACCCTGGTATTCCACAGGTTATTATCCACAGTCCCAACATTAGATGAGAAATGTGTTTGAGGCTGGAATTAATCCTGAGCCAGAGAAACTACTGGATGGAACATGTGAACCACAAATCATTCACAATCCAACAACAGGCCAGACAGTGAGGGGCAAACTTGTATATACAGTATAATTTCTTTAACAGTACAATTTCCACCCTAATATAAGTTTACATATTATTATTTTGTTACTTCTTCTGCAGTCCAACAGTAATGAAATGTAATTCGAACAGCCCGTCTGGTTCAGACAGCTGAATACATTTATTTATCTTCCTCTTTTACAGTGTGCAGGCTCAGTGTGGGTAAATCTGCAAAGAAACTCAAAGTCTTTGCTTCTCTCTGCATTGTACTTGTACTACCAATACATTAATGCTTGGAAACATATCATTGACATATCATGACCTTTCTGAATTGATATGGTGAGCGAGTTAGCAAACAGCTGCTTCTTTACACATCCAGTTATGGAGGTACACCTGTTGAATGTAAGTCCAACATTCACTCTCTTTTAGCTCTGTTTTTGGTCTACAAACTCCTGAGAAAAATATCTGGCTCTGTAGCTGCTAAACGCTTCACTATGTTCACAAACTACAACCAATGTTTATATGTCTGCTGTTTGGTGCTGAGCAGGTAGTTTGGTAGTTTAGTAAGTTTTTTTAAATAAAACTTTTCATTGAAATTAGCTACCTGCTGCGAGAGAGCATTGAAAACCATCCTTTTTTGTCTTCCCTCCTTCTTTTCCCCCTCAATTCTTTCCCCCTCACCCTATTTCCTTTTGTGGCATTTCTTCTTTTCTCTCTCTTTTTCCATTCTTCCTCCCTTCCTTCCTATTGCCCTTTCTCTTTGTTTAGGTTTCAGCTGATCTGAAAAGCATGAAAGTATATTGATCAACAAAACAGATATAGAAACACAGGCTGTTCCAGGGTAGATTTCTCTATGCTGATGAGACAGAACCTATGACTTTTCTGTGCAAAGTCAATCAGTTTATGTATATGTTAGCTGTGTATGATGGTGTGTGTTCACTTGTGTCTATTTGCATGCATGTGTCTGAGGCTATCTGTGTGTGTTTGCACAGTTTAAAATGTTTCATAACTCTGATAAATCAAAGTGAGAGAGACAGGCCGTAAGGAGGTGTTAGTTCATGGTTTGGAGGAGGGGGAAAGAGCACTACCCATATAATTGCCTGCTGTGCTTGGCAGTGTCTGCTCTGTGGTCGAGCAGTAGCATGTTGGTTCACACACACCAGACATGGAAATATGCACGTACATATCAGCTTTCCCTGCCTTGCCTCTGTAAAAACAAAGCTCTTTAAAAACCCCAGCGTCGTTACCCAACACTATGACTGCATGCTGGGAAACACGGAGCGAGTGATGTAAGACTGAAGTCTCTGTGAACTGGGCTACTTTTATGAGCATCACTGAACTTCACAGGAAGAGCAAAAGTGTATGGTTTCCAGACACATTTCAGTTATCCTGCAGAGAGCTGAAAACACTGTGTGTGATGTTCTTTGTCAGGTCGGAAACAAAAGTTGGAGCTGAGTTAAGGCTTTCTCAGTCTTATAAGGAGATTTAAAGGAAGGGAGGTGAACCACAGTATCAAGCCTCAACACAACAAACAGGTTGTGACCGCAACACTTCTGCTGAATCCCTTCAACCTGGATGAAGCTCTCTTACTTCTCAGGATCTTCAGCTGGATGCCAGGTTTTTTATGCAACTCTGACCACACAATACCATAAGCCACACTGGAGAGAGGAGCTGGCTGTCAGGAAAGCAGAGATAACCTGTTATTATGCTGCATGAATGCAAAGCTGCCTGACTGGAACAATCAACTCAGTCAGGAGACAGCAGGTTGCCACACTAACTCCACAAAAGCCTCTAGACAGTCCCATCAACCTCCGTGGAACAAAACTCAAAGGGGTCATAATGATGTACTTTCCATGAAATGTGGGTTTTAGTATAATTGCAGCAAAGGAATTAAGTGTGGCCTTAAAAAAGGCTGTAACTGAGGACGGGAGAAAAAAGGAGCAGGGGGTGAAAGTAAATTAGAAGAACTGAAGAAGTTTTAAGTCAGCCTCAAAGAGAGTGTGGATGTGATGAAACAAGGGAGCTGGAAAATGGTTTTAGTGCTCGCCTTTTGTAAGCATGGCAAAGTGGGGGAGTATTTAAACATCTGTAAAAACGCACTGAGCAACTTAACAGGCAGAGACAAAGGCAGTCACACCAAAAAAACAACCACATGGCCAGAGAGGGAAATGCTGACATAGCACAGGCGGGTGCAGCAGGTTCAGTCGAGAGAATATTCTAGATTAGAGGATCGCTCAAACCATAATTACAGCTGTTCAAGTGGATGCAAACCCTAAAGAAGAGCAGGCATGGAGCACTGCCAGCACAATGGGTAGCATCAGGAAGATGTTGTGTTATCATAAAGACTGATGGAAAAATTGGTTACTTTCACTTTTGCTATTGTGTGTGATACTGTTTGTCACAATTTCGTAGTAACAAGAAGACCAAGCATCTACAGCCATGCTAGTGGCTCCTGAAGGTTGTCCACACAGTAATGCTTTGAGCTAAATGCTAACATCAGCATGCTAAAGCTCATAATAACGCTGTTAACCTGTTGATGGAGAAGGTATAACATTTGCCATATGCATTACGTTCCCATTCTTGGTTTGGTGTATTAACATGCTAACATGCTCAAAATGTCAAAATGCTTATGTTTAGGAATTAATGTTCACCATGTTCATCATCTCTTAGCATGTTAACATTGCTAAATTAGCTGACGTGAATGTCATTTTGAAGGTATTAAATCAAAGTATTGGACAAACTGAAATTTTGATCTGATGGTGGCACTAGATTAAAAGTTATCAAGTTGCATTTTATTTAAAAACATATTTCAGTCTGGACAAAATTGGTGCACTGAGAGACCAGCATCGCTACACCCAGAGCCACGCTGCTGGAGGGGCTAAAATGTCTCTTGCCACCAGCTAGGTTAGTCCTGATACAAATTTAAAAGGGAACATTTTGAAAACATAAACAGCATAAACATCTGACTCAAAATACTTGATTGCAAATGCCAGAGATCCACCATATGCTGTGTTCTTTTCTGTGAAAAAACCCAACCTACCCCCCTCAGCTGTTTACTGTCAGACAGAAATGGCTGCTTGATTCATCTCCCACGTAGCTGGGTGGAGGTTGACAAAAAACAAACAACATTCTCTGGCCTGATCCTGTCTTTACGTAAACTGCTGGTTGAGTTCTTGGCACAGATATGTGATGTTTCTCCAGAATACTCTGAGGTGTTTTCACCGCAGAGAAGTCTACATTAGCATTAGATTTAGAAAGTCAGAATGATGGACAACTAGGCTCTGACGTCTTTACTCTATCTTCGATGTGAGAGGGCTCATAGTTTAACCAGAAGGACCAACATAAGTAAAAGTGAGTACAAAGCTTCTTGCATCATTGCATCTGGACTACACTGCTTCATTTCAAGGCTCTAATGCTTGTGGTGAACAGGGCAGCTGAGGAGAAGCCTGTACCCTGCTGCCGAGCAAAGCAGAGCAGGACACAAGGGGTAATTATTGGCAACATGGAGAGACAGATGGTGCAGGGCAGGCCAGCGGTCAGTACAGTCGCCCTGTTAGCCAAGCCATAAAAAGACCTCTGTGGGCAGACAGACGGACACACAGAGGCTTGTATTTGCATGTGCACAAGCATGTGTGAGTGTGTTTGCGTGTTTATTTGTGTGTGCACATGGATCTTGGATGTAGTTTATGTAAGGTCTCGTAGGATGCTGTGTGATGAGGGTGGAGGGAGGGATGTATTAGCATGTGTGTGTGCAAGTGAGGCATTGGGGTTTTGCTGGTATGTGTGTAAGAGCTTTGAAGGTTTGTGTAGGAGCTTCAGTGGATATTTATGGCTAATGTTAGACAGATGAGTTGGATTTATGGGGATAAAATCAACATAACAACCTGACATTATTAGCATAGCCAATGATTTGTGTTTGAGGGACAATGACAGAGCTCTGAAAACATGAACAAACAGAAACCTTAAGTCCTTCTTCTTCCCTTCTTCTGTTCCACTAGCTTCTGATTTTCTCATAGAGGGTTTATTTCATAGGTCTGTCTGAAAAGCTGAAACATATTTTTGGACTTTTCCGTCTATATGCTGAGGTAAATGTGTATTTGTGACCATACTACATAGTAAAATTTTAACACATTATAATTTTAACAAGGTAAACACTGTGATGTTTTACCGGGATTCAGTCGCTATATCTCCCTTTTGGCTGTAGCTGTTGAATCCTAACAAACAAATCATGATGTTCTCTTTGTTAAAACGTTGGAAGTGTAGTCAATTTTAAAACTGCACTAAGTGATGTTTTGTTCACTTGGGGGCAGAGGAAATTAGCTGTGAAAACAGTACTAACATATCATCTTACTTTAGCATTTATGTGAAGTCATGTCTCTGTCTCTGTGTAGTTTTGTGTCCTGCCACTAAACCCTCTGCTATGTTCACCAGCTAAGTTGCTAACTGTGTCTGTCTGCAGATTTGTACTGTGCAGGTACGTGCAGTGGGTTTCTAGAGCTTTTTCACTGAAATCAGCTGCCTGTTGTGTCTGGAAATGGTGTTGGTGTGAGCTAATATAATATAATATAAAAAACTGAAAGAAAACATGACAACATGTTACTTTTATTATAGAATGCTGTTGTTTAATCTGTTAACTGGTTTAAAATTTATGAATGTAATTTGTGATTTAATTTGAATCTTCTCTGTTAAGGGATTATTGTCTAATGATTTTGACAGAGACATACAGAGACATTAAATTGCCTCTGACACACCACTCTGCATTAGAAAGTGCTTCTGCACACAGTTCTTTCTGGGAGTTTCTTAATTATGTGAGATTAGAAACCATGTATGGGAGGATTCATGTAAAGACATACACCATGATGATGATGATAATCTTGTAGTCTGGATCTGACATTAATAACATACTCTCTCAAACTATTTTCAAGACTTGTTTTGAGGCCCTCTCAGCCAATGTGGCAGACAGGCCTGGCGGACAGCCGGGCTCGGCTAATACCACAGTGGACATGTCATGCCAAGTGTGGTCGTACTAATGACAGTAGTTGTGGTCAACCTCTACTACAGGGGGATGGAACAACAATCCAGGCATGGGGCTGCCTAATCCATGAGGGGATGTGTAGTCCACCACACTTTTCCATCCCTTTCATAACTATACACCCACACAAAGACACACACATCCGTTTTTATACACACTCTCTCTTTTTCTGTTTCCTTCCTCCTCTATTACTCTGCCGTGTCCCCTCACATACTCACCTGTAGCTGATTTGGTCGAACGCCTCTGCAGCAGGGAATCCTAACATGCCACAGACGACCCTGCTGCTGCTCATGTCCCATCCCTGGTTACACACGTGACGCCACCTCCCAGCATGCTTCACTTCCAGCACTCCCTCCGTCACCAGACCGCCATGATTGCCCAGCACAGGCCGTAGACGCACCTCCTCTAAGTGAACCCTATGAGATCCCTGTCCATGAGAGAACGCAGCTTTTGACTGATTTAAACATGACTGATTATTCAAAAAAGGAGAACTGCTTTGTTGCTTTTTGTACTGACACAGGAGAGAAATGGATCTTTGTCACACTTATTGAAGACTTTACTCCAACCTCAACCCACATCAACCAAGCTTTTGTCCTGACTCCAAAAGAAGAAAAATTTGATTTCATAAACATGACCTCATCTATGATCAAACAACACATTGTTTATTTAAATATCTGCAGACACTACACGATCGAGAGAATGATAACATGAGGAGATGCTATGTCTCTAATCATCACACTCTCTAATCATCTGCATGACGTACTGTAGGCAGCAGGATGGAAACTAACAGAAAACAAAGAGTTTGCTTCATGTGTCATGATGATTACAAAATGGTGAGGAAAGTGTAAACTCTGCAAGTTGAAAAGGAAGAAAACCAAACACAAGTGATAAATGTCTTGCAATTTCCTCTGTTATGAAGTTCTTGCACGTTTGAAGCTGTTGAGCGACTGGTGTTTTAACTAATTAACTTCAGGCCCTGCTGCTGCATATGAAGTGGATCTGGAGAAGGTTTGGTTTTAGCTTTGTCTCTAATTATATATTCCCACAAATGACATTTCAGCATAGGAGTCTGAATAAAGTGAAACTGGTGTACTTCTTTGGTGTGCACTAGAGGTTGTGCTGTCTGTGTGTGTGCGTTTTTACCTGTGTGTACTGAGCATCAGCCTCCAGTCCCATGTCTGGATAACCTGGGTCTGGTTCCACATGGTTCCCACTGAGCTGCTGATTCCTGTTGCTCCCCCTCTCAGACTGGAGTTGGGAATGAGGCTGCTGCTGCCTGTTCACCTGCCCCTCTGCTTCCCGTCTCACTGCTTGTGGACTGCTCCGCGCCATCTCCTGCCTCTGCCTGTAGGCTGCACCATTTATCAGATGTGAAGGCAGCTCGTGTCCTTGTGGCAAAGCCTGGCTCACCTGCTGGGTCGTTCTGGAACCTCCTCGATTCCGTCGCAGGATCTGGATCTCGTGGCCGTTTTCCTGTGGTGAGACGCTGCTGCGACGGGTAGAGGATGGGTTGCGATGGAGGGCAATCTCATGACCTCTTGCAGAAGAAGAGGAGATGTGGGCCACAGGTGGAGCTGGAGGGGACACAGACTGTGGCAGTGGGTTTCTCTGTCTTGGTTGGCTTTGTTGTTGCCTGGAAGATGAAGTGGCCTCCCCCAACGAGACCGGGGGGAAGCCAGGTCTCCTTTCTGGGCTGCAAATGACCCCCAGGTCCTCAGCGTGGGTGCAGTCATTGACTCCCCACCCATTGGAGAGACATTCTGCAATAGAGAGCTCTGTGCCCCTGCAGCGCACATTGTCCAACCAGATCAGACCTAAAAACAAGAAAAGCATGTGGTAAGTCATTGAATCATTAATTAGTGAACAAGTAAGTAAGGTTTTCAAAACTAAATATACTTGGCTGGACATACCTTGCCCCTCACCAAACTTGGCACTGTGCGCCCAAGTAAAGCTGCGTTGAAAGCCCAACTGTCTGCACACCACGTTGGCCAGGTTAAGATCCACCTCATCATCACACACGGTGCCCCACGCTCCATTATAGAACACCTCCACACGCCCCTCATTTGCACCGCGCCTCCCTACACCTGCCAGACGCACAAGCACCTCCTGAGCTGACAGCGGAGGGGGGTAGAGGAGAAGCAGGAGGAGGAGTGTGGACAGGGAGCTGAGGCACAGCATCCTGGAGAAAAATGGAGAATGAGGGACACCAGGTAAAGAGAAGTACAGCAGCACAGAAAACAGAGAACATACATGTCAAGTAGAAGCCCCATAAATAAATATGCACATGTTACCGCAAAAATCCCAAAAATCACACAAAGCCATGGAACTCACATTCCATTCTCTGACAAAACATATAATTAGAAACTTCTCCTCTAACCCTAATGGGACATTTCACAGTAAAATGAAAGATTGATAGATGTTTTTATCTTTTAAAATAATCAGAGTCGTTTAAAGGACAGTCAGAGGCTTGAGGAGCATTGTGAAAACGTAGCCCTCAGTCTGAACCAGCTGGGGCACAGGGAGTAATAACTGAAGCTAAAAGTAGCCTCCTCATCCAACCAACGGAAACCTTGGCTTTCCGCAAACCCTCAAGTTGAGCTGCATGTATTTAGCCAACAGACACAAAAGCAAATAAACACAGTCATAAAAATGTTCTCACACATAAATAAAGCAGCAGGTCTGCGTATCTGTGAGAGGCAGTTTGGTTAATGAGAAATGATTAGTTCATCCACCTCTAAAACCTTCACCTTCTATTAAAGAAGAAGAAGAAGCTGGAGAGGAGGAATCTGAGGAAGAGGAGATGTGGAGGACCTTGCATTGAATGAATTCAGCCAGGGGTCAGCTCCACATATGGATAACATACATTCATACAAGAACATAAATATAAGCAAATAAAAACAATAACTCAGACTAACGAGGGCTGAATTGAAGTTTGTTAAAAGGGTATGGATAAGTTCAGGTTCTCACAAGGATGAAATCTTGAATTATGGAAGAAAGATAAACTGAAGCAAAGAGGGGGAAAATGAACAAGGAATGAAAAGAAAGAAAATGCTGAAGTTGAACTCACCTATCCGTTGATCTCAGCCTGGAGTCACTGGAAGAAAGAAGGGAGAGAGCACTGGAGGAAAAGAAGGCAGTGAGTTTAGTCCTGCTGTCTCTCTATTCTCCTCTTTTCCCTCCCTCTCTCTTTTTCTGTCACTCCCTCAGATTAGCTACTTTATCCATCCCTCCCATTTTGCTCATTTAAGCAACTTTTCTCTCCTTTTCATCTGGTCACGTTTGCCCTTTCCATCACCTATCACCCATCAAACTAAACCTAGAAAAGGGGAAATGAGCCACGGAAATCAATTAAAACACAAAGGAAATACAATTAAATTAATACAATTAATTGTTTTGGTTTCCCAGCTGTCAGATTAGAAAATCAACAATTAGATGATTGTGTAATATTTAGTGCATCCCAACACATATCCATTAACACTTGCTTTATCTACTTACTTACCCTGCAGCAGGTAATTAAAATCAAACCAACCTCTATCTTACAGGCTGGTCACATGGTTGGATGCATGGGACACGTGAGCTCAACTTATAAAAGGGCATGATTTCATAAGGATCTCTTATTGTTTGTTTATCAGTCTCATTTCATCGTAACCCTTGATGTAAAAAAGTTAAAAGTTAGTTTCCCCTCTGATGTCTGAAAGTATGAAAGTGTGTGCATTTTTTTCCACACAATGGCTAAGTCATATACACACACTCACTTGTACAACTATCTTTGTGGGGACCCGTCATTGACATAATGCATTCCCTAGCCCCTTACACTAACCTTAAACATCACGGCTGAATGCCTAACTCCAACCCTTACCCAAGCCCTACCCCTTAAACCAAGTCTGAACCCTCAGACAAAGCTGTTAGACCTCACAAGTATAGTGGGCTCCTGGTTTTCAGATCCCATGAATGTAGAACAAGTCTACACACACACACACACACACACACACACACACACACACACCACACACACGAACACAGCCCTGGCACCATCCCATGCCCACAGTTAGTGGTGTCATGAAATAAAGAAATAAATACTATGTGCTCTGCAGTAAGAATGGATCTGCCTGTCTGAACTCCGTCTCTTTGCATGAAGTTCAGTTTCATAACATCCTCAGTCGTGGCACCTCCTCACTTGAAGGAAGCCTTCTCTAAGAATAGAGACAGATGGTGGCTCCATATTTAAACAAAGAAAAGCAGATATTCCCAATGCTTTAATACATATTGTGTTAAACATAACTAAAATGAAACATCAAGGAACATACATGATATCTACAGTGATTTATGTAATTTTATCTTTAAAATTCTAAAATGTTTGGTGTTTATGTGTGGCTTTATGTGTGGCTGTTTATCAGTTTTGTTGTTACTGTAATGCTTCTTCAAACCTAACCTTCTCAAATATTAGAGACGTTTATGTGAACTTGAAAAGAAAACATAAAAGATATTATAAAGTCATTAGAACTCATAGTAGATCTTTAAAACAAATGTTACAAAACACAGTAGTATCTACATCCGTAGATATTAAACTTACTAAACCACTTTATATATCATGACAGAATATTTCTACCAGATTATGATGCTTTTGTGGTGGAAGACAACTCACTGTAATGAAATGTGTCAGGAGAGGAGCTATTGAGGCTCAAGAGCTCACTCTAGTGGCGTAAATCATTACTATGGTTAAATACTGTAGCTTGAAATGACTTTCTCTGACTTTTAGTCTATGTATTACTGTTTTTATCATGTGGTCTGTATGTAGTTTATTGTATACTGTAGGACCCTTCAGTAACATTCATTTGGACAGGCCACTGTCTTACATCTTTTGTAAAATTTGACAATGATATTACTACAGTGGCTGTGAGAGCTCAAAACACAGCAGCTTAAGAAAACATCACAAGTTCAACAGCACATACATTTAGAAGAAAAATTACTGGCGGCAAACACACAAAACACTGAAGGTGGAGTGACGTGATGTTATGTTCACTCTTTTCATCTAGGACAAAGGGCCAATGGGGCAATGCAAAAAAGGATTCACGGGTCAGTTGTCTCTTGGTACACACAGTTAAGGGCTCAAATAGTAGCCAGTGTTTCAAAACCCCAACACAGGCACCCATCTCCATCCACAGCAGTCATTCCAGGTGCCCCTAAAGCCCCTCTGAAACTGAAACTCTGCAGGAGAAGAAAATGTTTTGTGATTTTTAAAACATTCAGTTTGAATCTGTTTTACTGAACTTTTAACACACACACGCCTGTGTGGCCCATAAGTCCTGAGTGCTGGTACATCTTGCCAGTCTAGGATATGTTAACTAAGGTGTAGGGGGACTGTGTGTGGTGGTGTGAGCAAGAACATCTCAAAAAACATACAGGTAAAACTCACACCATATCATCTACTCCAGGAGATATGGTACCACATATGTAATGCTAACTGGTCCCTGCTAAAACTACACAAGAAAAAATATTCTGATGGGTTAACAGTTTTTTTGTCTCTGTGGTAACTGCTCTGTGCATCACCACACTGGCTTGAAATTAAACCACTATGATGAAATTGATCCTACATCACAGATTAACAGAGCTTTAGTTTACTAATTTTAGCAGACCAAAGAGAAAGTGATCAGTTAAGATCAACTTTAGTCATTAAATCTAAGATTTGGGGTAAAATCTTTTCATTCATTGACTGTGTGAAGTCTATCATTCATGGACATCAGAATAGATGTGGTTTCTCCCTGTGATGCCAGGCCTCAACTGCAAACTGAACTTTTGACTTCAGTCTGATTTTCAGTGACTAACACCTGCTCAGCTTGACTGAAACTAGATTGCAAAATTATTCTGATGAATACTCGGGTCATATATTTGTATTTGTGTCTTTGGCCTAAGTTTGGCCCATATACAACATGAGTGTCAGCCAATACTGGCAGATAACAGCCAGGCATGTATTTCGCTAAAACAAACACAGATGTGTGGCCAGAATGATGTTGCTATCTGACTGACCTTTTGAGTCAGGAACATACAACATGGATATATTGACTACATGTTTAAGATTGACCTCCCCCTATACTGTCCTCAAATGTGTAGACTATAAAAAAGAGGCTTCAGTTGCCTTAATTTTCACCTATTATGGATGTAAACACAATCAAACAGCTTAAAGCTGAGTCAGCACTTTAATCTCAGTCATTGTTTTATTTGAAGTAAAATGCCACTCTCAGTGCACACACACACACACACACACACACACACACACACACACACACACACACACACACACACACACACACAGAGCTAAAAGTTTAACTCACTTGACTCAGTGGTGGACTGCTTTATGTGGGTAAGTACAACATGAAAGCAGAAAGAGCAGTGTCAAAGCGTATTTAGCCACTGTTGCAGCATGGCCATTGTGATAAGAACTAGCTAATGTCTTTATGCACTTACAATTACGTGAATGTGAGAGTACACCCACAAGAGCACCCAAAAGACAAGTTATCCAGTAAACAAAGTGAACTACTAGAGATTAATTATACACACATCCTACCTGCCTATTACCTGTGAAGGTAAGTTTATGAGGTTCAGTGATGGTGCGTGAGTCATAAACTTCGCCTTTTGAAATAAATAAAAACAACACAGCCATTATAAGGTTAAAAAGACAGAACCTGGTCAGGTCCCATTTGACTCAAAGACGCCAAAGTGTCTGAGGTCATGATTTCCAGTAAGTATGCGGAAGTGATAGATTTTAACATCCGCAAACTTCGCTGATATATATTGTGGGTGTGATATTTGTACATCAAGTATTCTCAACATTAAACACACTGCTGCTGTGTGAACAATCCATTTCCACATTCACATAGTAACATACAGCTGTTTACAATCAACATCAGGTGTGGTTTCTTGTAGTACCTGAGGATGAGGATGTGGAGCCCTCAAAATCTGCTGTTCATCTTCTGCTGTAGGTTCTCCTGAGTAAAAAAAAAAAAAAAGAAAGAAAGGAAGAAAAAAGAAATATATATATTTTTGTTTTGAGTAAATACATCTGATCAGTGGTTGAGTATTTTATCTTAGTAATTCTGTATCATGATCAAAATGAGTATACAGCAGTTTCACATCAGCATTTATGTCTGTATGATTAGATTAAACAATGTATTACATAACAATACAATCAGATATAAAATGTCTTCATGCACTTAAAGGTTGTCGAAAGACTCTATTGGTGTTGTCTCCTCTTTATAGTTGCTCTGAGTGGTGCAGCAGCAGTGATCCATGTGTCTGGATATGAAGGGAGAGATGTTAATGTTTCCTGCTCCTATGGAGAAGGTTATGAGTCCTATGAGAAATACCTGTGCAGGAATGACTGTGGCAACAGTGATGTTCTGATTACGACTACAAAAGCAAAGAAGAACAAATACTCCATCTATGATGACAAAAAGAGAAGAGTCTTCACAACGACCCTCTCTGATCTGAGCTCTGTGGATGCTGGGAAATACTGGTGTGGGGTGACCAGGACTGGAAAGGATATCTACACTGAAGTAAGAGTGGAAGTAGAGCCAGGTAAATACTAAATACGTTTTGGTCTACTATATTAACTGGCACATAGTTAGTTTTAGATTAATATGTTATCCTCAAAACAGATGTTCATCCTTTAAATTTTGATTCAGTGTTTTAGATTAAACTGCAGAGCAGACTATAAAGTATATAATTGCTCCAGATTGAGGGTTGTTCTGTCTGTATATAGTGAGCACTTAACTTTTGATGCTTTAACTATGTTTATTTAATGATACTTCTGTATTTATTTAAAATTAAAAAGTCCAGTATTTTCATACTGTGTTTGCTGCTTGTACTCAATGGTTAGCACTTGCCTCACAGGCAGGTTTCGAGTTCAAATCCCAGTAGCCCATGTGGAGTTTCCATGTTCTCCTTGTACCTGTGTGGATTTTGTATTTGATGATTCTAAATTGCCCAGGTGTGAAACTGAGTGTGAATAGTTGTTCGTCTGTATATGTCAGCTTGGCGACCTGTCTGGGGGGGGACCCCACTGACCCTTAAGGTTGAACAGTATAGAAAATGGATGGATGGGTCCTTTTATTCAAATATAGATCAAGATACATCTGTCTGTCCTTGTAACAGTCTGATGTTGTTTATTTCACTGACAGACAGCTGCTGTGATCGTTCCACCAACATTCAAAGTTATGAGGGAGGTTCAGTGTCCATCAGTTGTTCATATGAGTCTGAGGACCAGAACAACCTGAAGTACATCTGCAGAGGAAAGCAGCCCTCCACATGTCTGCAGCAGGCACTAATCACCTCTGACAACAAACGAAAAGGACGGTTCAGACTTACTGATGACAAGGAGTCAAGGAAATTCACAGTGAATATTACCAGTTTGACCCAAGAGGATTCTGGGTCGTACCTTTGTGGCGTCCATAGAAACACTGGCCTGGATGTTTTCTCTGCTGCTGAGCTGGAAGTCAAAGGTAAGAGGTCATAGATCTACCTCATAATACTGCAGTGAACCATTTACCTTTAACAGATGTTGAGAAAAAGTTACTAAAGAACTAAAGGTGTGTGGAGATCAACAAAACTTTGATTTGACTCTTTATTTAAAGGAAAGTGAGACAATAATATTTTCTAATCTGACCTGAGAACAGGTTACTGTGTTATTAAAATCCTTAACTAAATTAGCTCAAACCTCCTTCTGTGTGACAGAGTGGTGCTGTGTGAAATCAAACATACTGACTGGCACTATGGGACGTCCATTAACTATGCAGTGTCCCTATCCACCACAACACGAGACAAACAGGAAGTTCCTCTGTAAGGGAGACCAGCGCAACAACTGTACAGACATGGTGACGAGTCAAACCTCAGGCCAGACTGACCTCAGGTTCACACTGCAAGATGATGTTTCTTCCAGCTCTTTCTCAGTGACGATCACAGAGCTGAAAGCAGATGATGCTGGGACATACTGGTGTGGTTCAGACTCACAGTGGAGTCCTGGAAACTACACCAAGATTCAGCTGTTAGTAGGTACGATTATGAAAAGAGAGTAATGAGTAGTGAAAATGAATGTAGCTGTTAAGTTATATCCAGGTTTGATCCTTATTGTATAAACTCAGTGTCCTGGTGATTCTGTTTGCTCAGCTCTGTATCAGGTCACGATGACATAATATATTTAATCCCTTTTCCTGCCTTCTGGATTCCTGAAACTAAAACATGTCGAAACTGCCTTTACTTTCCATCAGGGAAATGGTGCACAGTGTTTTTATATACATATTAAGATATTTCGGTGCTTAAGTGTCATTTTTGATCTGCTCATGGCACTAGATCAAGATTCATCCTTTGGCGATCTGTCTGTCTGTCTGCATGAACTTTCATGGCAGGCCATCCAATGGTTGTTGAGATATTTTAGCCTGGACTAAAGTGGTTGACCAATCAACTGACTGATGTCACCAGAATAGTTTTTTTCCTGACAGTGTTTCCGACCAGCACTGTAATCTCTACCACCATTGTGGAAACTGTCAGATCACAACAACCCATATCAACCCATATCCCTAGCAAACCTCTCAAAGGTATGTGTTTGTGTGTGTGTGTGTGTGTGTGTGTGTGTGTGTGTGTACACACACACAGTGTATTTCAACAGTTATGTTGAAATACACACTGTTTATCATTAAAAAGGGAACATGAAAGCACCAAATGCTCTGAGGCCACAGATCTGATTTTTAGTGTAACATCTGCTGTTTTGCTCTTGAGATTGTGATAACAAATACGGGTGGATTGTGCAGCTAATGTGTGTTTTCAGGAAGTCTCTATTTCATTCTGTTCTCTCTGTGTGTGTGTATTTTTAGATCCATCTCTCTTTCACTCTGTGGTTTTCATTGTGCCTGCTGTGCTGCTGCCCATACTCATATTTGCCCTGGTTATAGTTTGTAAATACAAATGTTACAAAGAGCAAGGTATGTTTAATATACAAATATATGCACTGAACAATGCACTCACAAGCAAACCCACATACATATACATGCATGCAAACAAATGTGTAACAGTTTCTTGGACTGTGTGTTTCCAGGAGGTGGAGTCAACATGAACAGAAACAAGACCAAGGCAGCAGATGCAGAGGAAGCGATGGGTGGAGCAGATGTAAGAAAGTGATAGTCCAAAGCCTTTGTTAGTGTACAGTGTTACAATCCACATTACAAATGTGTGGGACAGAACAACCTACTGATGATTTTACTATTAGTGTATCAGTTTGTTTTCAGGGTGGCACTACTGGAAAGGCTGAGGGATCATCAAAATCAAAAGGGTTTATATCCTTAACACCATGAACGTGCTCAGCATATTTAACTGTACTCCACGTGTACAAGTTAGACATAATGGGCTTGGTGGAGGTGGCTGAGAAAAGCTCAAAGCTGAAGGGGTTTATCTTCTTGAAACCACAAATGAGCTCAGTGAATTTCATCTACTCTTTAGATTTTGATTTTTCTCAGGCAAAATTTGAAAAGTTAAACCTGATGATGGCATCAGATGAAAGGTCAGGAGGAACAAAACATGATTGTTTTCTGGTTTCCATGAATATCTACAGGAAATTTCATGGTTGATGTTGTGGCGTGTTTTACTTGGAAACATTTGAAGCCATGCTAGCAGCAAGGCTCCATGGATGGAAGTCTTGGTCGGTCCACAACTTAAGTCCACACTGAAATATTTCAGTAACTACTAGATGGGTTGCCTTGATAAGATATGAGAAATTATGCTAAACATTATACCTGCTACACTTCAGTATGTTAGCATTGTCACTGTGAGCATTTTAACATACTTTTGTCAGTAATCAGCTAAAAGCACCTTTGTGCCGATGTACAGCCTCACAGAGGTGCTGGCACAGCTGTAGACTCTTGGTCTTGTTACTTGACAGTGGTGTCGCCAAATGAAAGTTACTGAAGGAATGGCCTGAATAATTAAGTGATTATTGGACAATTTTTAGACTCTCTGGCAAGAAGAATACCGTTTTTAATAATGAAGTCGCCTTCTCATCTGTTTATTTTTTGTTGATTCTTTTTCAGATTTATGAAAATCAAGAAGTTGTGGCAGGCTCAATGAAGGGGAGCTCCAAAAAGCAGAGCACCTGCCACCAGTATGTTGATACAGGTGGAGACCAACAAGATTCTATTTATCAAAACTTCAACATAACAGACGACATCTACTGTAACGAATTTTACAGTAAAGGAGAAAAGAGATAAGAGAGAATCTTGTATTTTTTACTCACATTTATAGCAAAGTTATCCTGTTTGTATTTCTTAAAAATCTGTCCAACAGCCTGTCTCATTTTATAATTACCATCTGACTTATTCAGTACTTGCATTTTCATTTATTTAACTTTTATTTTATACGTTTGCTTTCACCTGTACACTTTTTATGATGCTTACTGTTAATATAACAAACAGTTTAACACACCTGCACTCCTTGTAAGAAACTGAGAATGTTAGTTTTAGCTAAATACCCCAAATATAAGATACCTACATGTGTATATGTACCTCTGGTAAGAGTGAATAAAGGAAACCAAGAAAATCCAGTCTTTACAAAGCATAGTAATCCAAGTATAATCCAGATTTTTCATGGATTGAAATAAAGTGGTGCAAAGCAACAAAATATATTTACTCAGATAAGCAGAATCTAGTTGACCCCTTGTCATGTTTTAGATGTGAGATCTTAGCAGTTGCATCAAAGGGACATTTCTCCTCCAATAAAATGCTGCTGTTAACTGATAATATCACATTAAATATCAGTTACAGAGGCCATTTAGCAGAATTAGTACTTTTACTTGTGTGGATAAAACACTTTCATTGATTCATAAGATAGATAGATAGATAGATAGATAGATAGATAGATAAGGCGGTGAACAGTCGCAGTAATAGTTCTGTAAATTTACTAAAGTTGTATTTTGAATGCAGTGTTTGTAAAGACATTTAGACAGGTTGGACTGGTCTCACTCAAGATCAGATTACTTCTTCAACTACTAAAAATAAGTAGGAGTCTATTGTCTATTTACATTAGAGCATAACAATATATTCCAGAGATATTGAAAGAAAGAGAAACCACACACACACACACACACACACACACACACACACAGACTTGTACTTCCAGCTCTCTGAGGACACTTGTTGACCTCAACCATCACAACTAACTGAAGAGGGAAAGCAAACGTGGCATAATGTGCAAATTATCATGATCAGTTTACGATGTAAAATAAAGAAAAAACATCATATAGTGCACACAACAAATGTACATTTGCCAATTTGTCACACATCACATCACAACAGATGTGCTCTGTGTTACACACACATATCTGCGCACTTGGTTTAACTTTAAATGACTACAGGTTACATCAAGTGAAAACCTGTTTTAAGCTATTTTGTTCTATTTGATTTTCTTCATAACGACCATCTCTGATCTGAGCTCTGTGGATGCTGGGAAATACTGGTGTGGGGTGACCAGGACTGGAAACTTACTTGGCAATAAAGTCTAATTCTGATTCTGATTCTGAAAGGATATCTACACTGAAGTAAGCCTGTTTAAGTGTTTTTTGAAACAGTCGACAGACTCTGCTGAGCTCATGGGAAGGGCAAGATCGTTCAAAAGTCTGTGTGGCAGGACAGCAAAAGTGCATTTGGCCAACAGGTTTTGATCAGATGACCTAAGAGATCACTCAGTGGTATAAGGGCTTGGTATCTTGGAAATGTAGGCAGAGTTCTGCATAGGGCAGGAGTGATATGTGATCAATGGCCAGTCCTAGACGATAGCCTAGATGCTGCATTTTGTACAAGCTGAAGATGTTCCAGTGTGGCTTGACTAAGGCAAGTGAACAGAGCATTACAGAAGTTGAGGTAGGATAAAATCAAGGCATGAAGGTTATGTCAATGTCACGACTAGGCTTGGAACCCCAATAGCAGAACACAGACTTTAAGACAAACAACGTTTATTTGGAAAATATGAGTGGCAGGCAGACTGGAGGGAATGGCAGGTGGGCAGGCAGGCGGGCAAAAACAGAACAGAGAACACAGGATAAGAAAAGAGCAGACTAGTACTACAGCAGTAACTGGTGTAAAACTAGAAGAGCCGAACTTCTCTCTAGACAAACCATGAACAGGAGCGAGGATCCGGCAGGGACTGAAGGCAGGAGCAGGGATTAAGTACATCCTGGGTGATGGGCTGATAGGAAACAGGTGAGCTTGATTGTAGAGGCACAGCAGGTGTGGAGTAGCAGATCCAGCAGGAGAGACAGAGAGCAAGGGGGAGGGGCAGGCAACACAGAGACAGACAAACAGACAGACACTGACAGACAGGTCAAGGAGCTGACCTCGTGACAGTCAAAGTCAGAGGCAGACAATAGTTGTTGGATTCTTTACAATGTTCAATAACTATCAGATGGATTGCTGTGAAATTTTGTACTGATATTTATAGCCTAAAAGAGGATGAATTATAATAAGTTCAGTGAAATCCTGACTCTTTATTTAGTGCCACCATCAGGTCAAAATGTCAGTTTGTCCAGTGTTTTGATTTATGACTGAATACCTGGAAAACTAACAACATTCCTCACATGTTTTTTGTGTTTAGTGATAATTATCAAATATTAGCAGGCTAACAGGCTAAACTAAGATGGCAAACATGGTAAACTTCAGTATGTTAGCATTGTCACTGTGAGCATTTTAGCATACTAATGTTAGTAATCAGCTAAATGAACCTTTGTGTCTCACAGAGGTGCTGGCATGGCTGTAGACTCTTGTCCTTGTTTCCTGATATAAAATGTCAGGAAGGTCACCACCATTATTATGAACTTTTTCCTTGGATAATGATTTCTTACATCTAATTTCATAGCAGTCTGACCTATAGATTAAAGAATAAGAATAAAGAATAAATTTTGCTTTCACTTCTACACTCATTATGATGCTTCCATAGAAACATCCATAGAAACACTGGCCTGGATGTTTTCTCTGCTGCTGAGCTGGAAGTCAAAGGTAAGAGGTCATAGATCTACCTCATAATACTGCAGTGAACCATTTACTAAAGGTGTGTGGAGATCAACATAACTCTGATTTGACTCTTTCTCAAAATATAGTAATTACTTAAAGGAAAGTGAGACAATTATATTTTCTAATCTGACTCTTAACTAAATTAGCTCAAACCTCCTTCTGTGTGACAGAGTGGTGCTGTGTGAAATCCAACAGACTGACTGGCACTATGGGACGTCCATTAACTATGCAGTGTCCCTATCCACCACAACACGAGACAAACAGGACGTTCCTCTGTAAGGGAGACCAGCGCAACAACTGTACAGACATGGTGACGAGTCAAACCTCAGGCCTTCTGGTTTCCTGAAACTAAAACATCTCAAAACTTCCTTTATATTCTATTTTGATCAGCTGATGGCGCTGGATAAAAATCCAGAACATTCCTGTGTCTGCATGTACTTTATTCCTTTTCTAACCACATCTGTCTCCAGTGGAGGTAAACAACACCAATGTGACTAACTTTTTGTTTCTATCAGTTCTTTTCTCCTGCTGATGTTTACATGCCCTGTCTGATAATATCATTTTGCAATAATGAGTCACTGTAGTGTTCGGTCTGCCCTCAGTCCAACATGAGAGGATGAAGAAGCTATTCTAACCTCTTGTTAACACAACAGTGGCTGAAGCTGTTGGTAAGTAAACAGCGTTTACTGCTAGCATTGTCTATGCAGTGTTAACAACAACTTCCTTACTATTAATAAAAAGGGAACATGAAAGTATCAAATGCTGAAAGGCCACAGTTATGATGTTTGCTGTTTTCCCAGCTGTTGTGCTCTAAAGATCTGTATTACAGACACAACACTGATTTCAGATGTCTGTATTTTATTTTTAGATCCGTCTCTCTTTCACTCTGTGGTTTTCATTGTGCCTGCTGTGCTGCTGCTCATATTCATATTTGCCCTGGTTATAGTTCATAAATACAAGTGTTATAAAGTGCAAGGTACAGTATGTTTAACATACAAATACATGCACTGAACCATGAACTCACAAGCAAACACACACATACATATACATACAAGCAAACTGTGTAACAGTTTCTTGGACTGTGTGTTTCCAGGAGGTGGAGTCAACATGAACAAAAACAAGACCAAGGCAGCAGATGCAAGTTTGTTTTCAGGGTGGCACTACTGTAAAGGTTGAGGGATCATCAAAATCAAAAAGGTTTATAGCCTTGAAACCATGAATATACTCAGCATATTAAACTGCAGCCTGCTTATTAGATGTTTTTGTATACAATTTAGACATAAAGGGCTTGATGGAGGTGGTTGAGAAAAGCTCAAAACCGTAGGGGTTTATCCTCTTGGAACCTTGAACGTACTCAGGGAAGTAAATGAAAATCCACACTGAAATATCTCGACATCTATGAGATAGATTGCCTTGACATTATGTACTGACATGTATAGCCTAAAAATGGTGTATTCTGATGTGCTACCATCAAAATGTCACTTTCTCCACTGTTTTGGTTTATGACCAAATACCTGTAAAACTAACAACATTCCCACCAGCCTCACGTGTATTTTGTGTTTAGTGATGATTAACAAATCTTAGCAGGCTAACAGGCTAAACTAATGGCAAATGTGGTAAATATATGTAAGCATTGTCACTGTGAGTATTTTAGCATGCAAATGTTATTAATCAGCTAAAAGATACCTTGGTGCCGATGTACAACCTCACAGAGGTGCTGGCACAGCTGTAGACTCTCTGTCTTGTTACTTGACAGTGGTGTCACCAAAATGATCAGGAATGTGTTACTCTGGAACAAGTTACTGAACAAATGAATTGAATAATCGAGTGATGATTTTTAGTTTATGGTAATTACTTACTGTTTTTTGTAAAATATGTCAACTGGTGTCTCTACAACATGTATTAATGACTGTGTGAGTGAAGTCACCCACTCATCTCTGTTTTTTATTGATCCTTATTTAGATTCATGAAATGGTGGAAGCGTGCCTAAAGAAGAGGAGCTCCAGACAACAGAGCACCTGTCACCAGAATGATGATACAGGTGGAGACCAACAAGACTCTGTGTATCAAAACTTGGTACCAACAGAAGACATCCACCGGAATCAGTTTTACAGTAAAGGAGATAAGAAACAATCTTGCATTGTTTTGTCACATTTGTAACGAAATGTTTGTGTTTTCTTTAACATTAACAGCTAACCAACACATAGTCACAAACCACCACTGACTGAAAACTTTGCTGGTCTCTGTGTATCCATCTAGACTTGTTTTATAATTACCATCAGACATATGCACTATTTAAGTTTTCATTGTTTTAACTTTGATTTTATACTTTTGCTTTCACATTTACATTCATTATGATGCTTACTGTTTATATAACAAACAGTTTAACACCTGCACTCCTTGTAAGAAACTGAGAATGTTAGTTTTAGCTGAATACCCCAAATATAAGATACCTACATGTGTATATGTACCTCTGGTAAGAGTGAATAAATAATAGAAACTAAGAAAATCAAGTATTTATAAAGCATTGTCATTGTTGAATAAATTCATCAATTCAAGTATTATTATCATTATTATTTTAAAATAATTAAATGAATAAAATAAATAAATGAAAAGGCTGTAAGGGAGCAGCCTGACCCCTAGGTTGAGAGCCATTGGACTAATTTACCCATCAGTAGTAGTTAAAACTAGCTCCACCTTGAACAGCTACACCAGTAAAATGTTGCTGTTAAGTGATAATGTTTATGTGTTTATTTAATGATGTATCAGATACAGAGGCCATTTAGCTGAAGTCATATTTTTACTTTTAGAATTAGATTAATTGATCGCATGAGGGAAATCGGCATGTTACAGCAAAATGGGGATAAAATAGAATTATAAATTAAAACCACAACTGCAGAATTACAGACCTGCAGAACCAGATACTAAATATGCAATATATAAATAAGAACAGTATTAAATCAAAATATACAATGTAAACATCAAAATCAGCATTAATTAAATATACAGTGTGCAATTTACCAAAGGTTTTAGTCCAAAGTGACTTCAAAAGGTGGGTTTTTAAATATTTTGAAGTCAGAGCTTGTTTGTGTTAACTACGATGAACAGGAACAGAGTTTAACTTCACATTTCCTGCCTCACAGTGGCATGAGACTGATCACCAGTCTTTTCTTGATCAGAGTAAGACTGGCAAGACGAGCAGTAGCTCTGAAAATTTACTTAAGTACAATTTTGAGCTTGTAAAGACATTTAGACTGTTGTACTGGTTTCAGTCAAGTAAAGGATCAGAATACATCTTCAGCTGCTGGAAATAAGTAAGTGCTGTTTATTTACTTTAGAGCATAACAATATATTCCAGAGAGTCAAACATGCATGCACCTACACATCCTACACATTATCCTAACCTGAAACCCAAAGGCAATATCAAACCTCAAAAAGCCATCTAAAGTTGTGAGGACCAGCCTAAATGTCCTTTTACCCAAAAGTTTTAAAACTCACACTCGTCTTCACAGAGATAAAAGTTCAAATACACACACACACATTTCAAAGGATTTTTATTTAGTTTTCTGAACTTGCTCTTCTGATTAAGCCCACTTTCTACAAAACAGACACACAGAACTCTGGTTAGTGTGTCACATTGAACCCTCTGTTGGTAATGTTTTAATGTCACATTGAATTCAATATGAGACACTTTCTGTATGATCCTGCAGAGAGAAGAGTCATCATATTATCTATGTGAGATTACAGATTGCATTGCACATTATTAAATGATTAAATGTAAATATGTCCAAAATGTTGTTGGTCTGCATTCATTAAAGAATATTTTCATATTAATTTTAAATAAAAAGCTTGATTTAATTTGATCTATTTTAGCATTTAAAAGGTTTTTGACACATACTTTCAGTGTAATATTTATCTCTCAACATTTTACACAGTGCTGTTTATGTGAAGAGTCAGTTCACACATTCACACAGTGGCATCAGTTATTTCTGATCACATCAGCTTAGTTTCTGTTTCTTTGCAGTGACATGAAGATGCAGAGCCTTCAAAACCTGCTGAACATCCTCTGTAGTAAGTAATTAGTATTTTATTTACCAAGATCACTTTGATCTTAAGATAAAGCCTCATATACTGTACACAAGTAACAAATGTACATCTGTCAATTTGTCTTGGAAATCAAACTTTAAGAGTGAAAATGATCTTGAATGAAGACATCATAACAGTGTTAAACACACATATCTGTGCACTTAGTTTAACTTTTTTGTTTTCAGCTATTTTTGTCATCTTGTCTTATCTGCACACTTGGTTTAACTTGAAATAACTACAAAGTTACTTCAAGTGAAAACCTGTTTTCAGTTTGGTGTTTTTTCTATTTCATCTTGTCTTGTCTTTACAGTTGCTCTGATCTGTGTGACCAGTACAGCAGCAGTGATCCATGTGTCTGGATATGAAGGGAGAGATGTTAATGTTTCCTGCTCCTATGGAGAAGGTTATGAGTCCTATGAGAAATACCTGTGCAGGGATGACTGTGGCGACAGTGATGTTCTGGTTAAGACTACAGAAGCAAAGAAGAACAAATACTCCATCTATGATGACAAAGAGAAACAAGTCTTCACAACGACCATCTCTGATCTGAGCTCTGTGGATGCTGGGAAATACTGGTGTGGGGTGGCCAGGACTGGAAAAGATACCTACACTGAAGTAAGACTGGAAGTAGTGCCAGGTAAATGAATAAACTCTGTTTGAACTTGCACTGAAATAATTTCATTTTAATTATCAAGACCATTTTGTATAATTGAAACTGCTTGTCCCTATAATTTATCATGGCAATGGAGCCACTGAGCAATACACAATTGTGGAAAGTAAGTCATTTACAGTTTTGAGGTACATGTACTTTAGTTGAGCACTTTTTTGTAACTGTATACTTCTGCAATACTACATTTCAGTTTCCTCTGAAATGTGATTAAATGTTCCAGGTTAAACTGCAGAACAGTTTTTAAAGTGGTTTAAAATAGCTCCAGATCAACATTTAAATGCACATAAATGCAGTACCAAGTACCAATTATCCATTAGTAATGTAACACTGAGAGCGATTTTTCTATTACTACCTTTAGTCAATGATACTCCTGTATTTTACCTAAAGTCCAGTATGTTCATATTGCGATTGCTGCTGTTACTCAAATATAGATCAAGATACATCTGTCTGTCCTTGTAACAGTCTGATGTTGTTTATTTCGCTGACAGACAGCTGCTGTGATCGTTCCACCAATATTCAAGGTTATGAGGGAGGTTCAGTGTCCATCAGTTGTTCATATGAGTCTGAGGACCAGAACAACCTGAAGTACATCTGCAGAGGAAAGCAGCCCTCCACATGTCTGCAGCAGGCACTAATCACCTCTGACAACACACACAATGCACAGTTCAGAATTACTGATGACAAGGAGTCAAGGAAATTCACAGTGAATATTACCAGTTTGACCCAAGAGGATTCTGGGTCGTACCTTTGTGGCGTCCATAGAAACACTGGCCTGGATGTTTTCTCTGCTGCTGAGCTGGAAGTCAAAGGTAAGAGGTCATAGATCTACCTCATAATACTGCAGTGAACCATTTACCTTTAACAGATGTTGAGAAAAAGTTACTAAAGAACTAAAGGTGTGTGGAGATCAACAAAACTTTGATTTGACTCTTTATTTAAAGGAAAGTGAGACAATAATATTTTCTAATCTGACCTGAGAACAGGTTACTGTGTTATTAAAATCCTTAACTAAATTAGCTCAAACCTCCTTCTGTGTGACAGAGTGGTGCTGTGTGAAATCAAACATACTGACTGGCACTATGGGACGTCCATTAACTATGCAGTGTCCCTATCCACCACAACACGAGACAAACAGGAAGTTCCTCTGTAAGGGAGACCAGCGCAACAACTGTACAGACATGGTGACGAGTCAAACCTCAGGCCAGACTGACCTCAGGTTCACACTGCAAGATGATGTTTCTTCCAGCTCTTTCTCAGTGACGATCACAGAGCTGAAAGCAGATGATGCTGGGACATACTGGTGTGGTTCAGACTCACAGTGGAGTCCTGGAAACTACACCAAGATTCAGCTGTTAGTAGGTACGATTATGAAAAGAGAGTAATGAGTAGTGAAAATGAATGTAGCTGTTAAGTTATATCCAGGTTTGATCCTTATTGTATAAACTCAGTGTCCTGGTGATTCTGTTTGCTCAGCTCTGTATCAGGTCACGATGACATAATATATTTAATCCCTTTTCCTGCCTTCTGGATTCCTGAAACTAAAACATGTCGAAACTGCCTTTACTTTCCATCAGGGAAAGTAAAGGCGCGTTTTTTTTGTTTGTTTGTTTTTTTTTTACATGGATGCAAATTTCATTGCAATGTAACATCTCACAAAAAAATCTAAATCAATCAAAAAATAAAATGGTCTGTTCTCAATCCTTTTATCTGACAGTCTTTCTGATCAGCACCGTGGAAACTGTCAGATCACAATCAACCCATGTCTCTGGCAAACAAATCAAAGGTATGTGTGTGTGTGTGTGTGTGTGTGTGTGGTGTGTGTGTGTGTGTGTGTGTGTGTGTGTGTGTGTGCACGTGTGTGTGTGTGTGTGTGTGTCTGTGTGTGTGTGTGTGTGTGTGTGTGTGTGTGTGTGTGTGTTGAAACAATTAAAAAGGGAACGTGAAAGCACAAATCTCATGTTTGGTGTTCCTTCTGCTGTTGTGCTCTTAAGATTGTGATCACAGATATAGGGGGACTGTGCTGCTAATATGTGTTTTCAGGAAGTCTATATTATATTCTGTTCTGTGTGTTTTTTTTAATTCATTTCTTTTGTTTTATTTTTGTTTTTTTTAGATCCGTCTCTCTTTCACTCTGTGGTTTTCATTGTGCCTGCTGTGCTGCTGGCCGTACTCGTATTTGCCCTGGTTATACTTTGTAAATACAAATGTTACAAAGAGCAAGGTATGTTTAATATACAAATACATGCACTGAACAATGCACTCACAAGCAAACACACATAAATATACATGCATGCAAACAACAACAGTTTCTTGGACTGTGTGTTTCCAGGAGGTGGAGTCAACATGAACAGAAACAGGACCAAGGCAGCAGATGCAGAGGAAGCGATGGGTGGAGCAGATGTAAGAAAACAATCATCCAAATCCTTTGTTAGTGGACACAAGAAGCTCCAGTGTGCTTCACAGTCCACATTACAAATGTGTGGGACAGAACAACCTACTAATAATTTTACTATTAGTGGAGCTGAATATGTCAAGTTTGTTTTTAGGGTGTGGGTGGCCTGGAAAAGCTCAAAACCGAAGGAGTTTGTCCTCTTGAAACCATGAATGTACTCAGCGAATTTCATGAACTGTGTACCTTTGGATTTTCTCAGGGACCAGTGAACATTTCACTGTGATGATGGCATTAGATTAAAGGTCAAATGATCAACAAAAATGTGGCAGTTACTCTGGTTGCTATGAATATCTACAGGAAATTAGGAAGGTCACAAAATTATTAGACGTAATTTACCTTGGTTAATGATTATTTATAACAAATTTCACAGCAGTCTGACCTACAGATGACAAGATGTGTTGCTCTACAACAAATTACTGAATGAATGAACTGAATAATTGATTATATTATTATATTATATTAATGATTATTGGGCCATTTTTAGATTCTCTGGCAAGAAGAATAGAGTTTTTAATAATTACTGATCTATTTATTACAAAATATGTGAATGATAACTGGAGTATGTGTGTTAATGACTGTGTGAGTGAAGTCGCCCTCTCATCTGTTCATTTTTTGTTGATTCTTCTTTTTAGATATATGAAAATCAAGAAGTTGTAACACACTCAAAGCAGGTGAGCTCCAAACAGCAGAGCGCCTGTCACCAGAATGATGATACAGGTGGAGACCAACAAGACTCTGTTTATCAAAACTTCGACATAACAGACGACATCTACTGTAATGAATAGGAGAAAACTTGTACTTGTGTTTTCACTGATTCATGGTTTTACACTTTTCTTTTCACCTTTACACTCTTAATGATGCTTACTGCAAATTGATCTGTTAATAAACTGAAAATATTAAGTACTTTTTAGCTAAATGCTCCAAATATATGTTACCTACATTTGCATGTACCTCTAGTAAAAGTGAATAAATAAACAAAACCAAGAAAATCCAGTCTTTACAAATTATAATCATGATTGAATCACTACATGAGCATTGTTTTTTGCACTATACAAATGGAACATAAAAACAACATCACCGGCCTGTCAGTGAGTGACAGTACTAGATTTTCTTTGACTGAAATTAAGTTGTGGAAAGTAAAAAAGAACAGTTACTCAAGTATTGTTAAGTACACATTTGAGTTACTTGTTTCCATTGTATAGTAGTAGTACTTTACACTCCATCACTTATATCTGACAGATATAGTTACTTTTCAGATTACATTTAACATTTACAAAATGATGTTGCAATAAGGTTTACAAAACACAATGCATTGTTAAAGTAGCTTTGTGAATGTTTGGCCATCACTTCATAGTAAATTATTAATAACTGTTTACCTTCTAGTCTAAGAAGAAATGTTGTGAGTTCATCTTCAAACTTCAGTCCTTTACTTACTGAAGGCTGTCTCTTTCTTCTTTCACTACCCTCATCTATTGACCAATCAGAAGACCCTCAAGAGCAGCCTGACCCTCAGGTTGAGAACCTCTGGATCAAATTACTCAACAGCATAAAGAGCAGTTAAAAATATCTATCACAAACAGTTATGACTGTTATGAAGCGCTTAGCGCTGAAAAAGGGAGGACTCAAGGATGCGGATTCACCAGGGCGTTTATTGTTCACAGAAAGCAAAGGGCCGAAATGGCTGGGGTAGAACACAAAGAGGCCGCCAAAAGAGCGGTGGGTCTGGCAGGGTCTGGGTCCGTGACCAGAGCGGGGTCCGGGGAATGGTGCAGGTAGAAGGCAGGTGAGGGAGGCCGGGAGGACGGGCTGGAGCTCGAGAGCCAGGACGACCAGGCCCCAGCTGCCGCATCATGACAGTACCCCCCCCTCTAACGACTCGCCAATGTCAGCTGGGCAACACCCCGTGGTGCGGGCTTGTCCGGATGTGTGGCGTGGAGCTCTCTTATTAATGCCGGATCCAGGATATCACCGGTGGGAACCCAGCTGCGCTCCTCCGGCCCATACCCCTCCCAGTCCATCAGGTACTGGAAGCCCCGTCCCCTCCGCCGGACATCAAGGAGGCGGTTGATAGTATATGCCGGCGCTCCGTCGATGATCTGCGGAGGGGGCGGAGCGGGGGCCGGAGGTTGCAGTGGATCGCCGAGGTGGGGCTTGAGCTGGGACACATGGAAGACGGGGTGGGGGGAAGGTCCAGCTTGAGGACCACCGGATTGACCACCTTCAGGATGCGGAAAGGGGAGCTAGTTTCCTGGAGGTGGCCTGCAGGGGAAGATTCCTGGTGGACAGCCACACTGACTGTCCAACCTGGTACTGGGGAGCCAGGGTCCGGTGGCGATCAGCGGTCCGACGGTTCTGTTCGGTGGTCCGGAGGAGCGCCTGGCGAGTCCGACGCCAGGTGCGGCGACAGCGGCGGAGGTGATGCTGAACGGACGGGATCGCTATCTCCTCCTCCTGGGCCGGGAACAGTGGGGGCAGGTAACCTAGTGAGGCTTCGAAGGGGGAGAGGCCGGTGGCAGCAGAGGTGTGGGTGTTGTGGGCGTATTCAACCCAGGGAAGCTGCTCCGACCAGGAGGAGGGATCCGCTGCACAGACACACCTGAGCGTGGACTCGAGGTGTTGGTTAGCCCGCTCGGTCTGCCCGTTGGTCTGGGGATGGTAGCCCGAGGAAAGGCTCACTGTGGCTCCCAGCGCCCGGCAGAAGGCCCTCCAGACCCGGGAGGTGAACTGGGGTCCGCGGTCGGAGACAATGTCCAAGGGGATACCATGGAGACGAAACACGTGGGTGACGAGGAGTTGGGCTGTCTCGGAGGCTGAGGGGAGCTTGGGGAGAGGGACAAAATGAACAGATAGAAAAGCGATCGATGATGGTGTTACCATGGGAGCGGGGCAAACCAGAAATAAAGTCCAAGGCTATGTGAGACCAGGGTCTGGAGGGCACGGGCAGGGGGCGGTGTGAGGCCTTTCCCCGGACACAGACCGAGCAAGCTGCCACGAAACGCTGAGCATCCTCTTCTATAGTGGGCCACCAGAAGAACCGCCGAAGGAGATGCAGGGTCGGGGAGAGTCCGGGGTGGCAGGACCAGCGGGAGGAGTGAGCCCACTGGAGGACGGCGGAACGGGCTCCCTGGGGAACAAAAGCACGGTTAGGGGGACCGTTACCTGGGTCAGGGTCCGTGCGAAGTCCCTCCTGGATTTGGTTCTGGAGTTCCCAGGTAACGGCCCCGAGCACCCGGAAGGGCGACACGATGGTGGCTGGAGAGGGCGTATCTTCGTCGGGAGAGTGCTGGCGGGACAGCGCATCAGGCTTAGCGTTGCGGGTTCCTGGTCTGAAAGTCAATGTGAAATTAAAACGGGTGAAAAACAGCTGCCAGCGTGCCTGGCGGGAGTTGAGCCGCTTGGCGGACTGGATTTAGGAGAGATTTTTGTGGTCTGTCCACACTACGAATGGCTGTTCCGCCCCCTCCAGCCAGTGTCGCCACTCCTCCAGTGCCAGCTTCACCGCCAGGAGCTCTCTGTTCCCCACATCATAGTTCCGCTCTGCCGGGGACAGTCGGCGGGAGAAGAAGGCGCAGGGGTGGAGTTTGCCGTCTTCCCCGGCTCGCTGGGACAGGACGGCCCCCACCCCGGAGTCTGAGGCGTCTACCTCTACTATAAACTGTCTAGAGGGATCAGGTTGGGTCAGGATAGGGGCGGTGGAAAATAGAGTTTTTAGTTTTACGAACGCCGCCTCGGCCGGGGGAGTCCAGTGAAAGGGCTTAGCAGGAGAGGTAAGCTGGGTGAGCGGGGAGGCGAGCTGGCTATAGTTCCGGATAAACCTCCGGTAAAAGTTAGCGAAGCCCAGGAACTGTTGGAGCTTGCGCCGGGTGGAGGGGCGGGGCCACGCTACCACCGCCTTAACCATCTCGGGGTCGGCCAGGATTTGTCCTGGCCCCACACAAAACCCCAGGAAGCTGACGGTGGTGGAGTGGAAGACGAAGTGATTGAGGAAGTCCCGGAGGACGTCATTAATCAGGTGCTGGAACACCGCGGGCGCGTTGGTTAAGCCGAAGGGCATCACGAGGTACTCGAAGTGACCGAGGGGGGTATTAAACCCCGTTTTCCACTCGTCCCCCTCCCGAATTCGGACCAGATGGTATGCGTTGCGCAGGTCTAGTTTAGTAAAAGGCCGAAGGCCGAATTCAGGAGGGGGAGCGGATACTTATGCGCACGGTGATGCGGTTCAAACCCCGGTAGTCTATGCATGGCCGAAGAGAGCCGTCCTTCTTCCCCACGAAGAAGAACCCGGCCCCCAGAGGGGAAGAAGAGGGCCGGATGAGACCCGCGGCGAGAGACTCTCGGATATACTGCTCCATTGACTCCCTCTCGGGCCGCGACAAGCTGTACAGCTTGCTGGAGGGGAATGACGCGCCCGGGAGGAGGTCAATGGAGCAATCGTACGGCCGGTGAGGGGGGAGTGACGTGGCGCGGTGCTTGCAGAAGACGGGTGCGAGGTCGTGATACTCGGGGGGCACAGAGCTGAGGTCGGGGGAATCCGGAACCGGAGCGGTCACGCCAGGTGCCGGTGGAAGCGCCGACTGTAAACAGACAGCATGGCACATGGTGCTCCAGCCCAGCACCCGACCCCCCCGCCAGTCTATGTGGGGATTGTGGAGCTGGAACCAAGGGAACCCCAGGATCACCGAAGTGGAGGAAGTGGAGAGGATAAAAAAACGGAGGTGTTCGCGGTGATTGCCAGAAACTATAACTTCTAGAGGGGGAGTGCAATGGGTGACGTGGGCGAGGCGGTGACGACTAGGGGAACTTCCAGGGGTTTGGGGGGTATGCGATTCTTAGCGCACCAGGCCGCCTCCACAAAATTCCCATCAGCTCCGGAGTCTAGAAGAGCAGAGACAGATAAGGAAGACTGGGCAAAATTAATAGTGAGGGGCAGGACCAACCGGGATTTATTCTTGCTAATAGTATTGCTCACCACTAACCTCGGCACTAGGGGTGAGCCCGGCCCTTTTGGGCGGACCGGGCAGGCAGACATGAAATGACCAGGGGCACCACAGTAAATACATCGACCTTCCCTGACCCGTGACTCTCTCTCCTCCGGGGTGAGGCGCGCCCTGCCCAGCTGCATGGGCTCACAGGGGTCGGGGGATGATCCACGCTCCCCGCCAGTTTGCAGTTGAGGCCTGGCATCACAGGGAGAAACCACATCTATTCTGATGTCCATGAATGATAGACTTCACACAGTCAGTGAATGAAAAGATTTTACCCCAAATCTTAGATTTAATGACTAAAGTTTCTTAACTGATCACTTTCTCTTTGCTTTACGCTGAGGAGGGGGGGCCGGTGGAGCCGGCCGGCTGCTGGAGGTGGCGTGCTTCTCCCACCGCCTCTCCTGAAGGCGGTTGTCCAGGCGCACCGCGAGGGATACGAGAGCGTCCAGCGTCGGCGGTTCGTCCTGGGCGGCGAGCTCATCCTTGAGCCGCTCGGCGAGTCCCCGGATAAAGATCCCCGAAGGGCGGGTTCGTCCCACCCGGTCTCCGCAGCCAGGATCCGGAACTCCACCGCGTAGTCTGCCACCGACCGGGTCCCCTGAGAGAGGGCGAGGAGGCGCTGGGCAACATTGCCAGCGTGATCGGGCAAGTCGAACACCGCTCGGAACAGAGTCAGGAAGTCGTTGTGGGAGCGAGTGCTCCAGGGTCTCCGGGAGCCCTCGGCCTCTGCCCAGGCGAGGGCGCGTCCCTGTAGCAGCCCGACCACATAGCTGATCTTTTTGTGCTCGGTGTCATAACACAGCGGCTTGAGGGCGAAGACGTTTTGGCACTGGAGCAGGAAGCCTCGGCAATTTCCCAGGGTGCCGTCGTAGACCTCGGGGTGAGGTAGGCGGGGTCAGGGGAGCGTGGAGCAGTGGCCACGGCCGAGGGAACAGCCGCGGCAGCGGACAGCTCGTTGAGCTTCGTGTGGAGGTGTTGGTTCTCAGCCTGCAGTAGGGAGAGGGCCTGCTCATGCTGGCGGAGACGAGCGCTCTGCCGCCGGATGAAGTCTCTCAGGTCCATCCCAGTGAGATTGTCCGCTGAGTCCATTCTGTGGCCAGTTCTTCTGTTATGAAGCGCTTAGCGCTGAAAAAGGGAGGACTCAAGGATGCGGATTCACCAGGGCGTTTATTGTTCACAGAAAGCAAAGGGCCGAAATGGCTGGGGTAGAACACAAAGAGGCCGCCAAAAGAGCGGTGGGTCTGGCAGGGTCTGGGTCCGTGACCAGAGCGGGGTCCGGGGAATGGTGCAGGTAGAAGGCAGATGAGGGAGGCCGGGAGGACGGGCTGGAGCTCGAGAGCCAGGACGACCAGGCAGGGACCAGGGGGAACTGGAGGAACGACACAGGAGAGACCACGTGAGCGACCTGGAGCACTGGGAGAGCACACAAGAGAGACAGGGCGAGGAAACAGCCAGGGACCCAAGGGAGGCACAGCGGTGTGGAAACACACTGGGGACGAGGACCGGGGGAGAAGCTGGAGGAGAAGACAGCCTGGAACTTCTGGCAGGATAAGGGGTGCACTGCTATGAAGAACTGGCGAGGAAGGGAAAACAGAGGGCAGGTTAAATAGGGAGAGTGATGAGGGGAAAGTGGAGACAGGTGTGGAAGGCTGCGCAGGTATATATATATATATATATATATATATATATATATGGAGAGAGAGAGAGAGAGAGAACACATAATGACTTTACTTGAGCCTCAGTTTTTTTCTTCTTTGTAATTGAGCCATTACTTTAACCCTTTTACTCTTTATTTGAAGAAGTTTTATGAAATGCTTCATGCATCTGTTGGGAACAAGTAGGTGTTATTGGCTATCAAAAAATTGTAAAAAAAAAAAAAATAATAATAATAATAAATAAAAAATTAATATAAAAAATATTAATATTAAGTAACTTTTTAAAGGGTTTAATTTATATTAAATCCACAGAACAGATAGCCAATTCATTAAATCAGTCAATATACTAATTATTAACTTGGAACCTTGATTAATAATTAAGTTAATAACTACAACCAAAATTACCATATCAATATTTCTTGTGTGTGTGTGTCTGTGGAAACAATGGCAAGATGGCTGACTTAAGATAGTTCTTTTGTCTTAAGCCGCATGGCTTAAAACAAAGGAACTGTAACAAGATGGCCGAATCAAAGATCAATCAGAGTCATGTCATGTGGAGGAGGTTAACCAAGAAGCATTCTTTTGTCTAAGGCCAAATCAGAAGGTGTCAGACAAAAAGGTGGAAGATAGCAAGTTGCATGCAAGACAGTGAGATGCACCTACATGTGTGAAAATGCTAACAACAGGTAACCTGACAGACAAACAGACAGAGCAAGTAATACATTGACTTAAATCAATGTATATACTGGCAGAGTTGAAAATCCTATGCTTACCCAAGCTGTGCTGGGAAGGACGCTGGGAGACTGAGTTCAATGACTCTCATTTGTCTGTGGAACAAAAGGAGCCATTAGGTCTTATCCTCCATTTTGAATGGGCTGAGTCCCAACACGTCATTCTGATGTTTTTGCAATAATTTCAGCTAGATATTAATCTATTAGTTTGAATAAGGAACTGAGGGATTTCAACATTTGCAAAGTTTGTTGACACATACTGTTCATGTGTTAATTAATATTCCCAACAGTTTATACACTGCTGTTTGTGCGATGAATCAATTCAACCATTCACACAGTTCACCAGTTATTTGTATTTTATTATGAGCAGTTTAAGAAGCAAAATGAAGAAAGAACATCATTTAGTCTACACAACAACAAACGTACATCTGTCATTTTCTGTCAGCAGGTGCTCCATGTTAAACACACATATCTGTGCACTTGGTTTAACTTTAAACAACTACAACTTGCATTAAATGAAAATTGACATGTCCACATGTCTGCAGCAGACCAAAAAGGACTCTGGGTCATACCTTTGTGGGGTCCATAGAAAAACCCACCTGGATAGTGAAAAAAAATCCTAAGGATCTTTATTTCCAGCAGTCAGGACTGTGATCTCGATCATCACCATGGAGCCTGTGAGACTGCAATCAACACATATCCCAAGCAAACATATCAAAGACACAAACTGTAATTGACTGTGTGACTGGACAAATCTAAGGTGCAAATCATATGAACATTCAATCATGTCTTTCTCACATGAAGAATACAGTACCTTGTTGATAAAGCACTGCTGATGCAAATATGGAACTGCAACATAGAGAAGGTTTGCAGACTCATGTTGTTAGTGTAATATTGACCAACCAGATATTTGAACACTGCTGTTTCAAAATATTTCTCATGAAATACAGCTACATCT
This sequence comes from Lates calcarifer, assembly GCF_001640805.2. Classification (NCBI taxonomy): domain Eukaryota; kingdom Metazoa; phylum Chordata; class Actinopteri; family Centropomidae; genus Lates; species Lates calcarifer. The sequence goes on from NW_026117680.1 coordinate 36,592, forward strand.
GTTTTAGTTTCTATGTTTTCTTGTGATGTGAAGATGTGGAGCCTTCAAAACCTGCTGTTCATCATCTGCAGTGAGTTATTTGAATTATATGAACACACATTTATTTCTTTTTATGCAAATACAAGTAGTGTACATGGCAGGTTGCTTTGTCCTGGTAATGTTGTAATGATCTATTTAATTATAACAGTCTATGTGATGAAATTAAAGAAAAATATCAAAGACACTGCAGCAAATATGCTGTGAGAATCAAATGTGTATCTGTTCAGTGTCAATGTGAGGTTAATAAAAAAAAAAAGGACAATAGAAAACCCTTCTTTCTATTTCATGTTGTCTTGTCTTCACAGTTGCTCTGATCTGTGTGATCAGTACAGCAGCAGTGATCCATGTGTCTGGATATGAAGGGAGAGATGTTAATGTTTCCTGCTCCTATGGAGAAGGTTATGAGTCCTATGAGAAATACCTGTGCAGGAATGACTGTGGCAACAGTGATGTTCTGGTTAAGACTACAGAAGCAAAGAAGAACAAATACTCCATCTATGATGACAAAAAGAGAAGAGTCTTCACAACGACCCTCTCTGATCTGAGCTCTGTGGATGCTGGGAAATACTGGTGTGGGGTGACCAGGACTGGAAAAGATACCTACACTGAAGTAAGACTGGAAGTAGAGCCAGGTAAAATTATGCTGACTTATGCTTATTTCTGATATCTACAAAACAGCTTTTGATCCTCTTAAATGTGATTCAGTGCCCTAGATTAGACTGCAGGACAGTATTTAAAGTGGTTAAAATAGCTCCAGATCAACATTTAAATGCACATAAATGCAGTACCAAGTACCAATTATCCATTAGTGATGTAACACTGAGAGCGGTTTTTCTATTACTACCTTTAGTACTGTAATGTATTTGACCTTAAATCTAAAAGTCCAGCATTTTACTTTGTGATTGCTGCTGTTACTCAAATATAGATCAAGATACATCTGTCTGTCCTTGTAACAGTCTGATGTTGTTTATTTCACTGACAGACAGCTGCTGTGATCGTTCCACCAACATTCAAAGTTATGAGGGAGGTTCAGTGTCCATCAGTTGTTCATATGAGTCTGAGGACCAGCACAACCTGAAGTACATCTGCAGAGGAAAGCAGCCCTCCACATGTCTGCAGCAGGCACTAATCACCTCTGACAACACACACAATGCACAGTTCAGACTTACTGATGACAAGGAGTCAAGGAAATTCACAGTGAACATTACCAGTTTGACCCAAGAGGATTCTGGGTCGTACCTTTGTGGCGTCCATAGAAACACCGGCCTGGATGTTTTCTCTGCTGCTGAGCTGGAAGTCAAAGGTCAGGCTGTTCAAATTACTGCCAGGGTCAGACTTAGGGGTTAGGTAAGGCTAAGTTGTCCCTTTGCCTGCTGTATTTATTAAAAGTGAACATAGTGGATTGCTGTTGTACCCCGGGATGCCAGAATAGTCAGAGATAGGCAAAGGGGGGAGCATTTTATCAGATTACCAAAACATGCAAGAAGCGAGTGGAAGAACAGAGGAAAACAGAGTGATGGGAACACACAGTTCAATATCTTAAGTGTGAAGTGAGCTCTGACAGCTTGAAATCAGCACTGGTGTCATTCATTTTTGCATAGGCTTTTCCTGCCAACATGGCAGTATAAACAAACCAAGTCACGTGACCCCTGGATCACTATAAACTCAGTGTCCTGGTGTTTCAGTTAGCGCAGGTCTGTATCAGGACACCATGACATAATGGATTTATTCCCTCAACCTTATTTCTGGATTCCTAAAATGAAAAAATAGCTAAACCTTTGGGTCAGTGGTTATGGTTAGTGTAAGTCTCCAGGAAATGCAAGTCTATTACATATTAGGTTTAAGACTTGGTTTTAGTTAAAGTTAAGGTTAATGGAGTGGTTATGGTCACAGTTTGGGTAAGTCTTCAGGGAGTGAATGTGAGCAAAGGAAAAATATCCTCCTACTTGACAAAACACCTGTGTGTGTGCATGTGATAAACCAGCAGCTATGTTAAAACACACTGATTATTAATAAAAAGAGAACATGAAAGTATAAAATGCTGTGAGGCCACAGATCTGATGTTTGGTGTAACTTATGTTGTTGGTTGTGTTTTTAAGAATGTGATAACAAATCGTGGAGTGTACTGCTAATGTCTGTTGTCAGGAAGTGTATGTTTCATTAATTTGTTTTTCTTTGTTTTTGTTTTTTTTTAGATCCGTCTCACCCTGCAGTTTTCATTGTGCCGGCTGTGCTGCTACTCATACTCATATTTGCCCTGGTCATGTACAAGTACAAATGTTACAAAGTTCAAGGTATGTTTGATATACAAATACATGCACTTAACAGCTTGCACTCACAAGCAAACACGCATATATATATATATATATATATATATATATATATATATATATATATATATATATATATATATATATATATATAACAGTTTCTTGGACTGTGTGTTTCCAGGAGGTGGAGTCAACATGAACAGAAACAGGACCAAGGCAGCAGATGCAGAGGAAGCGATGGGTGGAGCAGATGTAAGAAAATGATAGTCCAAAGCCTTTGTTTGTGGATACAAGAGGCTGCAGTGTGCTTTAAAGTCCACATTACAAATGTGTGGGACAGAACACTACTCAAAATTCATCACTAAAATCAAAAGGGTCCACAATTTTCATCCAGACGCAAATACTGTAACAACTATTGGCTGGATTACCTTGACATTTTGTACTGACATTTACAGCCTAAAGCTGATTAATAATTTCTGGGGACACCCTCATAGCCAAATGGTTAGGGTGCGTACCATGCGGGCCCTAGTGGTTTGAGCAGGCGGACCCCGGTTTGACTCCCGATCTTTACTGCATGTCATTCCCCCACTCTCTCTCCCTGTCCTATGAATAAAGGTGAAAAAGCCCAAAAAAATACTTAAAAAAAAGGATCAATTATAATAACCCCAGTGAAATCCTGACTCTTTATTTAGTGCCACCATCAGGTCAAAATGTCAATTTGTCCAGTGTTTTGGTTTATGACTGAATACCTGTAAAACTAACAACATTCCCACCAGCCTCATGTTTTTTTGTGTTTAGTGATGATTAGAAAATATTAGCAGGCTAACAGGCTAAACTAAGATGGCAAACATGCAAAACATTATACCTGCTAAACTTCAGTATGTTAGCATTGTCATTGTGAGCATTGTTACATATTAATGTTATTAATCAGCTAAATGCACCTTTGTGTCTCACAGAGGTGCTGGCACGGCTGTAGACTCTTTATTACTTAATATGATAAATGTCAAGAAGGTTACCAAAATTATTAGGAGTCATTTTCCTGGAATAATGATTATTTAAATCTAATTTCACAGCAATCTGATCTGTAGACGTGCTGCTCAACAAATTACTCAACAAATGAACTGAATAATTAAGTGATTATTGGACAATTTTTAGACTCTCTGGCAAGAAGAATACAGTTTTTAATAATCACTCATCTGTTTATTCTAAATGTATGTGACTGATAACTGGTGTCTCTACAATGTGTTAATAAATGTGTGTGTCGCCCTCTCATCTGTCTATTTTTTGTTGATTCTTTTTTAGATTTATGAAAATCCAGAAGCTGCAACATGCTCGAAGAAGAGGAGCTCCAGACAACAGAGCACCTGTCACCAGAATGATGATACAGGTGGAGACCAACAAGACTCTATTTATCAAAACTTGGTACCAACAGAAGACATCTACTCTACTCTCTTTTACAGTAAAGGTGATAAGTGAGAATCTTGCATTGTTTCGTCACATTTGTACCCATAATTATCCTGTTTGTATTTTCTTTAACATTAACAGCTAACCAACACAAACCACCACTGACTGAAAACTTTGTTGGCCTTTGTGTTTATCTTTCAGAATTTGTTTTATAATTACCATTACACATATTTCAGTACTTGCATTTTCCTTGATTCAACTTTGATTTCACACTTTTGCTTTACATTCATTATGGTGCTTACTGTTTAAATAACAAACAGTTAACCACCCCTGCACTCCTTGTAAAAAACTGAGAAAATCCATTTCGGCTAAATAACAAAAATGTAACTTACTTACATGCGTATGTTTACCTGTGGTAAAAGTGAATCAATAAACAAAACAAAGAAAATCCAGTCTTTACAAAGTTATCACTGAATCGATTCATGAGGATTGTATTTTGTAATATATACATGAAATATAAAAACAGTATCACCAGATTGTTAGTGAGTGTCAGATTTTTGATGGACTGAAATAAAGTGGTGGAAAGTAACAAAGTACATTTCAAATGCTGTTAAGAACATATTTGAGGTAGCTGTGTTTATGCTTATTGTATAAGAGTTTACATTTCCTCTCCACTACTTGTCAGAAGTAAATTCTCTAAATGTAAAGGAAAGGAGCTTCAGTGCTTCCTATCTTATTACCTTTAGCACAGGATTCACTGAACCTTCATTTACAAAAGGAAAGGAGAGAATGACACCCCACAATTCCCTGCAGCAGCAGCATTAAAAGCAGTGCACTATCGTAGTTTCACTGAGGCAGATAACACGCATGAAGATGCAATAGAGCTCCTGTGTTATGTTTGTGACACGATCCAAAAACGTTTCTCTACTTAACAAACGTATAAACTATATATTTCTGTCTGAATATAATTTACTCTGGAACCTTCAGTTTCTTTTTTATCGTTATTTTGATGGCTCAACTTTTTCAACTTGTATACTCCTTTCATGTTATTATATTATTAGTGTTGGACAAGAAACCTCATTGAATTGTAGCCCACAGCACTAAGTTTATTGCTGTATGTCTTCCTTGTATTATAAATAAAGTTGGTTTAAAAAAAAACGCCTAGAGTGAGTGCGGTCAGATTCTCTAAATACAGCAGTTACCTATTCCTATTTCCTTATCAATGCTCCCTCACGTGTTTCCTTGGCCTCATGATATTTTCCATTGAGGTCAAGGAGAAGTGGCTAGGAAAGCAGCTTTTTTTTACTTGTCTACTCTTCCCCAGATTGTTCCGCATGCTACATGGTACCACGCTCCAGGCCGCTCAGCTTTCTAATTTGAACAGAGTCTTTCACACTGCTTTCTTTGCGCACTCACACACACACACACACACACACACACACACACACACACAGACAACCACACACACTGCATTTCCAATCTCCTCACCCTAACCTTAGCCTTATTCTACCCCTAACCCTAAAACCAAGTCTCAACCCTCAAACAGCCATTTAAACTGTGGGCCATGAAGCTGCCAGACCCCACAAATATAGTAAAACAAGATAATGCTGGCATACTTCCTCTCTTAAGATAAATGTCTACATGGAGTTTTGAAACTGCTGTAGTTCTGTGTCTAAGACATGTTTAACATGTTAACAACATTAACAACAATGTTTAAAAGATCTTAAAAACTGGATTTTCACTCAATTTTCTAATTCAGCTATGTAGGCTACTTTTAATCTTTTACTCTCTAACTAAAGAAATCACATGAAATGATTCAGTCATTCTGATGTTTTTGCAAATAGATACATTCATATAATGTAATATAATGTAATTGAGATAAAATCGATTAGTTTGAATTAGGAACTGAGTGATTTCTACATTTGCAAAGTTTGTTGACACATACATATTAATCTCATTGATAATCTCAACATTTTACACACTGCAGTTTGTGTGAAGAATCAGATCACACACTGACACAAAAGCATCAGTTATTTATAACATCAGCTGTAGTTTCTGTTTCTTTGCAGTAATATGAAGACATGGAGCCTTCAAATCCTGCTGTTCATCCTCTGCTGTAAGTGATTTTTAAAGAAATACAGTACACAACAACAAATGTACATCTGTGGATTTGCCTTGTAAATCAACCTTTAAAAGAGTAAAAATGATTATGAAGACATCACAACAGATGTGCTCTGTTAAATATACATATCTGTGCACTTGGTTTAACTTTAGATGCTGTTAAATCCCACACACTAGTCCTTCAAACAACTACAAGTTACATTAAATGAAAACCTGTTTTCAACATTTTTCTCCCATTTCATGTTGTCTTCTCTTTACAGTTGGGTGTAGTTTGTTGATAAAGCACTGCTGATGAAAATGTGGAACTGCAACATAGAGAAGGTTTGCAGACTCATGTTGTTAGTGTAATATTGACCAACCAGATATTTGCGACATTATGAACACTGCTGTTTCAAAATATTTCTCCTGTTCACACAGCACATGAAATACAACTACATCTGTTTTAGTTTCTACATTTTCTTGTGATGTGAAGATGTGGAGCCTTCAAAACCTGCTGTTCATCATCTGCAGTGAGTTATTTGAATTATATGAACACACATTTATTTCTTTTTATGCAAATACAATCATCTTAAGATGAGGGGCACCGACTGTTATACTTAGGTTATATTTATATTATGTCAATGAGTTATAACGCCCTGCGATGGACTGGCGATCTGTACAGGGTATAACCCGCCTAGCCCAATGTCAGCTGGGATAGGCTCCAGCTCCCCCATGACCCTTGAGGATAAGCGGTATAGATAATGAATGAATGAATGAATGAGTTAACAGAACATAATATGAAGGTCAGTTTTCTCTCTCTCTCTCTCTCTCTCTCTCCCCAGCTGCAGCAGTTTGGCGAGGTATAGACACACAGATAAAGTGTGAGAAAGCCAGTCTGTTGTAATGGCTCTCTTTATAGGTTATAAATTTATCACAGCGGGCGCCCCCATAGCCGAAAGGTTTGGGGCACGTACCACATTGGCCTTAGCGTCCTGTGTAGTTAATATATTTTAAATAGAAATATTAGATGTGAAGAAGCAGGGTCCCTTGTAAAGACAAATAAACACTTAACAATTAAAGCAGTAATGCTGCCCCCATGTGACCTGTATGGATTATGTGAGCAGCTCTCCATCTCATAAGATTTATTTATGAATTTCATTTATTTTTATTATTATTATTTTTATTCTAAATAAATATACAAAATTAAACAAAAGTGTTACCATATGGTTTATTATACCAGACTTCACTAAAAAGTAATTTTCATCTGTGGTCCTTTGTTAGGTCAGTTAAAGACAAGACATGACACGTAATATAAAATTACACATAGTAGTACATGAGTAGTGCATGGATATTTTAGACAAAGCAGAACTAATAAAATAGAGTCTTTGGCTACAGAGATGAGTTGCTTCAGCAGACATATGAATTTAAAGCTGCTGTGAGAACTGCATGTCTTTATGTCATCTGGTTGGACATTCCACTGAGTTGTGGTTTTCACAGAGCATGCTGACTGCCCAAATGCAGCATGATGAGGGAACTGTACAGTCTAAAGATCTTCAGGATCTCAGGATATCAAGATGAGAGTAAACAAAGTCACATAATGGAGGACAGCTCGAGCCATTTCTAAGTTTATACACATGACACAAATTTGAAAGTAATCTGAAAGATTTTGTTTCTCCAGCATCCTTCAATGAAGTATTCTTTTTAACAGTTTCTTTCATTTCTTTTCATAAAGACTGTGTAACAAGACTAATCTTAGGTGCACATATACACACCTCAGTCATGTTTTTTCTCATATAAAGAGTATGTAAGTGTTGATTTCTTAATAAAGCTAATGCAAATATGGAACTGCAACATACAGAAGTTTAACTGATGCATGTTGTGGGTATATTTTTAACACACCGGATATTCACAACATGACATAAATATAACACATAACATAGTTCACAGCTACATCTGTTTTAGTTTCTACATTTTCTTGTGATGTGAAGATGTGGAGCCTTCAAAACCTGCTGTTCATCATCTGCAGTGAGTTATTTGAATTATATGAACACACATTTATTTCTTTTTATGCAAATACAAGTAGTGTACATGGCAGGTTGCTTTGTCCTGGTAATGTTGTAATGATCTATTTAATTAAAACAGTCAGCATTAATGTGATAAAATAAATAAATCAAAGATACCAGAGCAGATATGCTGTGAGAATCAAATGTGCCTCTCTGTTCAGTGTCAATATGAGATTTATAAATAAATAAATAGAGAAACTTCGTTTCCTGGTGTTTTTTCTATTTCATCTTGTCTTGTCTTCACAGTTGCTCTGATCTGTGTGACCAGTACAGCAGCAGTGATCCATGTGTCTGGATATGAAGGGAGAGATGTTAATGTTTCCTGCTCCTATGGAGAAGGTTATGAGTCCTATGAGAAATACCTGTGCAGGAATGACTGTGGCAACAGTGATGTTCTGATTACGACTACAAAAGCAAAGAAGAACAAATACTCCATCTATGATGACAAAAAGAGAAGAGTCTTCACAACGACCCTCTCTGATCTGAGCTCTGTGGATGCTGGGAAATACTGGTGTGGGGTGACCAGGACTGGAAAGGATATCTACACTGAAGTAAGAGTGGAAGTAGAGCCAGGTAAATACTAAATACGTTTTGGTCTACTATATTAACTGGCACATAGTTAGTTTTAGATTAATATGTTATCCTCAAAACAGATGTTCATCCTTTAAATTTTGATTCAGTGTTTTAGATTAAACTGCAGAGCAGACTATAAAGTATATAATTGCTCCAGATTGAGGGTTGTTCTGTCTGTATATAGTGAGCACTTAACTTTTGATGTTTATTTAATGATACTTCTGTATTTATTTAAAATTAAAAAAGTCCAGCATTTTCATACTGTGTTTGCTGCTTGTACTCAATGGTTAGCACTTGCCTCACAGGCAGGTTTCGAGTTCAAATCCCAGTAGCCCATGTGGAGTTTCCATGTTCTCCTTGTACCTGTGTGGATTTTCTAATTGATGATTCTAAATTGCCCAAAGGTGTGAAACTGAGTGTGAATAGTTGTTCGTCTGTATATGTCAGCTTGGCGACCTGTCTGGGGGGGGACCCCACTGACCCTTAAGGTTGAACAGTATAGAAAATGGATGGATGGGTCCTTTTATTCAAATATAGATCAAGATACATCTGTCTGTCCTTGTAACAGTCTGATGTTGTTTATTTCACTGACAGACAGCTGCTGTGATCGTTCCACCAACATTCAAAGTTATGAGGGAGGTTCAGTGTCCATCAGTTGTTCATATGAGTCTGAGGACCAGAACAACCTGAAGTACATCTGCAGAGGAAAGCAGCCCTCCACATGTCTGCAGCAGGCACTAATCACCTCTGACAACAAACGAAAAGGACGGTTCAGACTTACTGATGACAAGGAGTCAAGGAAATTCACAGTGAACATTACCAGTTTGACCCAAGAGGATTCTGGGTTGTACCTTTGTGGCGTCAGGTTGAAAGGTTTTATGGAGCTGTGCTCTTTGTAAACTCTTGGTATATCTGTGTGAATTCACATATTCACATGTGTATTTACAAGTTGTTGGAAATAAATTTTCCTTGTGATTTGTGGTGATATACTATGTATACATGTATACTTGATTCCCTCCATATGAGTTGAACTGAACTGAGTCGTGTAATGCTGATTCTTGTTTTCAGGAAACAATTTTTATTCTTTTTGTGGTCTTCAGATGCAGAACCATCTCGCTGTGTGGTTTTCATGTGCCTCTAAATCTGGTTGTACTGTGCTGTGCTAATGCTGACATTTGCATTTGTCACGATTTATAAATACAAAGTGCAAAGTACGGTTTACACACAACATGCTAAAACACACAAACAAATACATGTATACACGCTTTAACTATGATTCAGTTTGTATTGTTCCAGAAGCTGGAGTCAACATTAACATGTGAAAGACTCTTATAGGGTTCATATAGACTGTAATGTTCATCATTAATATATAAACATGTGAATGAATATGTTGATGAATATGATGTTGGTGGCACCAGAGTAAAGTGTCATGATGCGGCAGCTGGGGCCGCATCGGGGAGGGTTCAGGGATTATTTTCTGTTTTGTGTTCTTTTCTCGTTTGCCGCAGGCTGGGAGGCGGAGCCGGAGGTTGAGTTCTCTGTGTAGCGACGACCAGGCACACCTGCGCAGCCTTCCACACCTGTCTCCACTTTCCCCTCATCACTCTCCCTATTTAACCTGCCCTCTGTTTTCCCTTCCTCGCCAGTTCTTCATTGCAGTTCACCACTGATCATGCCATATGCTCCAGGCTGTACTAACTCCTCCTGCTGCTCCCCCGTTCCTCGTCCCTAGTGTGTTTCCACACCGCTGTGCCTCCCTTGGGTCCCTGGCTGTTTCCTCGCCCTGTCTCTCCTGTGTGCTCTCCCAGTGCTCCAGGTCGCTCACGTGGTCTCTCCTGTGTCGTTCCTCCTGTTCCCCTGGTCCCTGCCTGGTCGTCCTGGCTCTCGAGCTCCAGCCCGTCCTCCCGGCCTCCCTCGCCTGCCTTCTACCTGCGCTATTCCCCGGGCCCCGCTCTGGTCACGGACCCAGACCCTGCCAGACCCACCGCTCTTTTGGCGGCCTCTTTGTGTTCTTCCCCAGCCCTTTTGGCTCCTTGTTTTCTTTGGACAATAAACGCCCTGGTGAATCCGCATCTTTGAGTCCTCCCCTTTTCACTGCCAAGGCGCTTCATAACAGAAGAACTGGTCACAGAATGGACTCAGCGGACAATCTCACTGGGATGGACCTGAGAGACTTCATCCGGCGGCAGAGCGCTCGTCTCCGCCAGCATGAGCAGGCCCTCTCCCTGCTGCAGGCTGAGAACCAACACCTCCACACGAAGCTCAACGAGCTGTCCGCTGCCGCGGCGGTTCCCTCGGCCGTGGCCACTGCTCCACGCTCCCCTGAACCCCGCCTACCTCACCCCGAGGTCTACGACGGCACCCTGGGGAATTGTCGAGGCTTCCTGCTCCAGTGCCAAAACGTCTTCGCCCTCAAGCCGCTGTGTTATGACACCGAGCACAAAAAGATCAGCTATGTGGTCGGGCTGCTACAGGGACGCGCCCTCGCCTGGGCAGAGGCAGAGGGCTCCTAGAGACCCTGGAGCACTCGCTCCCTCAACAACTTCCTGACTCTGTTCCGAGCGGTGTTCGACTTGCCCGATCACGCTGGCAATGTTGCCCAGCGCCTCCTCGCCCTCTCTCAGGGGACCCGGTCGGTGGCAGACTACGCGGTGGAGTTCCGGATCCTGGCTGCAGAGACCGGGTGGGACGAACCCGCCCTTCGGGGCATCTTTATCCGGGGACTCGCCGAGCGGCTCAAGGATGAGCTCGCCGCCCGGGACGAACCGCCGACGCTGGACGCTCTCGTATCCCTCGCGGTGCGCCTGGACAACCGCCTTCGGGAGAGGCGGTGGGAGAAGCACGCCACCTCCAGCAGCCGGCCGGCTCCACCGGCCCCCCCTCCTCGGCGTAAAGCAAAGAGAAAGTGATCAGTTAAGAAACTTTAGTCATTAAATCTAAGATTTGGGGTAAAATCTTTTCATTAATGTGTGAAGTCTATCATTCATGGACATCAGAATAGATGTGGTTTCTCCCTGTGATGCCAGGCCTCAACTGCAAACTGGCGGGGAGCGTGGATCATCCCCCGACCCCTGTGAGCCCATGCAGCTGGGCAGGGCACTCCTCACCCAGGAGGAGAGAGAGTCACGGGTCAGGGAAGGTCGGTGTATTTACTGTGGTGCCCCTGGTCATTTCATGTCTGCCTGCCCGGTCCGCCCAAAAGGGCCGGGCTCACCCCTAGTGCCGAGGTTAGTGGTGAGCAATACTATTAGCAAGAATAAATCCCGGTTGGTCCTGCCCCTCACTATTAATTTTGCCCAGTCTTCCTTATCTGTCTCTGCTCTTCTAGACTCCGGAGCTGATGGGAATTTTGTGGAGGCGGCCTGGTGCGCTAAGAATCGCATACCCCCCAAACCCCTGGAAGTTCCCCTAGTCGTCACCGCCTCGCCCACGTCACCCATTGCACTCCCCCTCTAGAAGTTATAGTTTCTGGCAATCACCGCGAACACCTCCGTTTTTTTATCCTCTCCACTTCCTCCACTTCGGTGATCCTGGGGTTCCCTTGGTTCCAGCTCCACAATCCCCACATAGACTGGCGGGGGGGTCGGGTGCTGGGCTGGAGCACCATGTGCCATGCTGTCTGTTTACAGTCGGCGCTTCCACCGGCACCTGGCGTGACCGCTCCGGTTCCGGATTCCCCCGACCTCAGCTCTGTGCCCCCCGAGTATCACGACCTCGCACCCGTCTTCTGCAAGCACCGCGCCACGTCACTCCCCCCTCACCGGCCGTACGATTGCTCCATTGACCTCCTCCCGGGCGCGTCATTCCCCTCCAGCAAGCTGTACAGCTTGTCGCGGCCCGAGAGGGAGTCAATGGAGCAGTATATCCGAGAGTCTCTCGCCGCGGGTCTCATCCGGCCCTCTTCTTCCCCTCTGGGGGCCGGGTTCTTCTTCGTGGGGAAGAAGGACGGCTCTCTTCGGCCATGCATAGACTACCGGGGTTTGAACCGCATCACCGTGCGCATAAGTATCCGCTCCCCCTCCTGAATTCGGCCTTCGGCCTTTTACTAAACTAGACCTGCGCAACGCATACCATCTGGTCCGAATTCGGGAGGGGGACGAGTGGAAAACGGGGTTTAATACCCCCCTCGGTCACTTCGAGTACCTCGTGATGCCCTTCGGCTTAACCAACGCGCCCGCGGTGTTCCAGCACCTGATTAATGACGTCCTCCGGGACTTCCTCAATCACTTCGTCTTCCACTCCACCACCGTCAGCTTCCTGGGGTTTTGTGTGGGGCCAGGACAAATCCTGGCCGACCCCGAGATGGTTAAGGCGGTGGTAGCGTGGCCCCGCCCCTCCACCCGGCGCAAGCTCCAACAGTTCCTGGGCTTCGCTAACTTTTACCGGAGGTTTATCCGGAACTATAGCCAGCTCGCCTCCCCGCTCACCCAGCTTACCTCTCCTGCTAAGCCCTTTCACTGGACTCCCCCGGCCGAGGCGGCGTTCGTAAAACTAAAAACTCTATTTTCCACCGCCCCTATCCTGACCCAACCTGATCCCTCTAGACAGTTTATAGTAGAGGTAGACGCCTCAGACTCCGGGGTGGGGGCCGTCCTGTCCCAGCGAGCCGGGGAAGACGGCAAACTCCACCCCTGCGCCTTCTTCTCCCGCCGACTGTCCCCGGCAGAGCGGAACTATGATGTGGGGAACAGAGAGCTCCTGGCGGTGAAGCTGGCACTGGAGGAGTGGCGACACTGGCTGGAGGGGGCGGAACAGCCATTCGTAGTGTGGACAGACCACAAAAATCTCTCCTAAATCCAGTCCGCCAAGCGGCTCAACTCCCGCCAGGCACGCTGGCAGCTGTTTTTCACCCGTTTTAATTTCACATTGACTTTCAGACCAGGAACCCGCAACGCTAAGCCTGATGCGCTGTCCCGCCAGCACTCTCCCGACGAAGATACGCCCTCTCCAGCCACCATCGTGTCGCCCTTCCGGGTGCTCGGGGCCGTTACCTGGGAACTCCAGAACCAAATCCAGGAGGGACTTCGCACGGACCCTGACCCAGGTAACGGTCCCCCTAACCGTGCTTTTGTTCCCCAGGGAGCCCGTTCCGCCGTCCTCCAGTGGGCTCACTCCTCCCGCTGGTCCTGCCACCCCGGACTCTCCCCGACCCTGCATCTCCTTCGGCGGTTCTTCTGGTGGCCCACTATAGAAGAGGATGCTCAGCGTTTCGTGGCAGCTTGCTCGGTCTGTGTCCGGGGAAAGGCCTCACACCGCCCACCTGCTGGACTCCTGCGCCCCCTGCCCGTGCCCTCCAGACCCTGGTCTCACATAGCCTTGGACTTTATTTCTGGTTTGCCCCGCTCCCTGTGCCTCCCTTGGGTCCCTGGCTGTTTCTTCGCCCTGTCTCTCTTGTGTGCTCTCCCAGTGCTCCAGGTCGCTCACGTGGTCTCTCCTGTGTCGTTCCTCCTGTTCCCCTGGTCCCTGCCTCGTCTCCTGGCTCTCAAGCTCCAGCCCGTCCTCCCGGCTTCCCTCGCCTGCCTTCTACCTGCGCTATTCCCCGGGCCCCGCTCTGGTCACGGACCCAGACCCTGCCAGAGCCACCGCTCTTTTGGCGGCCTCTTTGTGTTCTTCCCCAGCCCTTTTGGCTCCTTGTTTTCTTTGGACAATAAACGCCCTGGTGAATCCGCATCTTTGAGTCCTCCCTTTTTCAGTGCCAAGGCGCTTCATAACATAAAGAGTGTCCAGAGTGGAATGGGTTGATTAAACACACTTAGTAAATTTGATGGCATTTTGGCATTGTTACCAAAGCAGACAGTGAAAGTGGAGTACAAGAAAAACATTAAATTTAATTCTCTAGTTTCAATGAACATTTGTAGTAAATTTAATTTTCAAGTGACCTTTACACCAAGGGGACATTTTGACCAGATGGTGGTGCTATAACTGATCCTCTGACATATCACTATATTAACTGAACCTGTTTACATATTTTGTTCATTCTTGTCTTTTTAGATTTATTTTATAATTCTACACGACTCAAGGAACAGTTCCTCTAAGCAGCAGAGCATTTTGCAACTTGTTACCAATTATAACAATATCAATAACAACTGAAGAGCATACTCCACATACATGACTGTGGTCAAACTTTGCATTTTGGGGTACTTTTGTACAAAATTATGGTCATAATAATCTGGTTTGCATTATTTCCAGTAACATATGACCATATTCTTGTACAACTGTAATCCAACCTTCAAACTTTCTGTTGGACATTGTGATCATTTGCATTTAAATTCATTACTTTTATGCTATTACATTCATTACTAACTGTTTACGAGCAGTATATATGAACTTTTTGTAAATATTAATGAATAAAGAAAATGACAGAATATAGAACATAATGAGCATTGATTCAACACCACACATAGCAATCTCATATGACATGTTTATGATTTTTTTTTAACTCGACAGAAGAAATTTTCTACCTATACCCATCAAAACTGAATCAGAATATGTGCTATGCTATTGAGTTTTCAGGTTTTCTTAATCAAGGAGTATTTTATTGATGCTAACAACACAGCACAACAAAGTAAACAATAAAGTAATTCAAGAGTGTCAACTAACACTTGGAGTCACCTTCTTCAGTATCCTGACAGCATTGAGATGGTTGGGTATCGTTTACGATGAGTCATGCACTTGTCTCTCTCAATTAACAGAGAGTGGGTTTTACAGTTTATGTCCTTTTCGAGGGTCATGCGCGACTCCTCCAGGTGGGACAGGGACCCCCTGGCCTCGCTCAGCTGCTGGTGCAGAGATGCCAGAGTGGCATCAATCTGCCTCACCTCCCCCTCCAAACTACAGACACGGGCAGGAAGTGAGGAGAGGGACAGACCGAAAGGACATAGATAATGTTGGTTTTGTGTGTTTGTGTTACCTAGGTGTTACTGATGTTGTGGGGACCTAAGTCTGTTCACACAGATACATTATAGGGACCTGTCTTCCTTATGAGGACAAAAAGCAAGTCCTCATAATGTAAATCATTACATTTTAAGGTGAAGATATGTTTTAAGGTTAGAGTAAGGCTAGATTGAGGTTGAGGTTAGGCTAAGGGTAAGGGTTAGACAAGTAGTACTTATGGTTAAGGTTAGAGTAAGAAAATGAATGTAAGTCAATGTAATGTCCCCTGAAGTCATGGAGGCAAGACTCTGTTTGTGTATCTGTGTGTATGTTTACCTGAGCTGGGGCTCATCCCTGCAGTGCTCCATGTTGGGTCTGAGGGAGCGAAGGTAAAGTCTGGACTGAGCTACTCTCAGCGGTGCCTCTTTGTTGTGGATGGCCTGCTGTAGAGCCACAACGTTCCTCTCCTGGGTCCCAATCTGCTCCAAGACCTGTGCATACACATGATCATACAACAGATAATCAATTAATCAGTCAGCCAATCGCCCCACCTGTCTGTCTGTCTACCTGTGCAAGCTTCATCTCCAGCTGGGTCTTGGCCTCTATCAGCTCCTCACAGCGCTGGCTGAAGGCTCGGTCCACACGGGAGCACTGGACTCTCAGATCCTCAGTGGTGTCCTGCAGCACTCGCTCCACCAGCAGCCTGATACACATAAACACCATCACTTACTGAACATATGAAATCATATGCCACAGTGTCACTTTCAGTCTCTTTCACACAGTCTGAGCCACACTGTGCTCTGACCTGAGACTGTGGGTGGCCTGTTCCTCCTGCAAAGCCTTGCTCAGGTTGTCCTGTGTAAACTTTGTCCACGATGTGGGGTTACACACCCTGCAGCAGACCAGAGGGTAGATTGTGTATTAAGTATGAAGGCTATCAGCACAGTTTCTCATTTTCAGAGGTAAATTTATTCCATGTATTCATACAAACACACACACACACACACACACACACACACACACAAAGACTCACTGATCCTGCATGGCGGCTGAGCTGGGGTGACGCTGAGTATCTGGACTCATGTTACTGTATCTTCCACAGTGGTCGTCAAAGTTGTAGGCCTGGTACTTATCAGACCAGTCCAACTCTAACGTCTGCTTGGACTCTCTGTTCAACCTGATACACACACAAACACAGAAAATTCATCTCTCAAGCTAATGAAGGCATTCAAGAGTGACGTGCATCTAATAAACAGGACTTACTTGATCTGAGTGACAACCTGAGCTGTAGTTCTCTTGAGAAGAGCCTGCACGCTCCTGATCAGGTCCACTTCCTACAAAACACATGGTCAGGCTCCTGGTTAGAGTCACAATGAGCCTCTGCTGGTGCTGTGTCACTGATACATTGAATATAGTATTAGACTCTCCTTCCCATGAATGTTACTGCAAGGTCATAACCGAATTATAATCTTACAGGGCTGCATCTAATGATTGATAATTATTCTCCTGATCAATTTACCTGCTGAATATTTTTCACAAATCAATCATTTGGTTAATGAAGCATCAGGAAAAAAGTTGTTCATCCTAATTTTCTAGAGCCTGAGGTGATATCATCAAATTACTTGTTTTGTCTGACCAACAGTCCAAAAGACAATGATATTAAATTTACTGTAATGCAAGACAAGGATAAGCAGCAAAGAAGCAGAAACCATCAAATGTTTGTGATGCATTTTTGCTCAAAAATGGACTCCAAGGAAGACCTGATTAATCAGAATGGTTGTATATTAATTTAACTGACCATCATTGCAACTTCATTTGTTTTTTATTAGAAAGTGTCCATACATTTTGTTTTTGTGTGCTTTATTTAATTTATTTATCAAAAATATATCCCATATTTGTCCTGTTTATAGGGCTATTGATTGTAGACTATTCTTTATTCATCACACTGATGTACAGACAGGGATCCTTAGTGATGCTTTGTTTCACTTCACTTTACTAAACTTTATATAGCCGGTGATCACCTTTAACAGCTCCTCCTCCACAGAGTCTTTGACCAGGTCTGGTCCCAGTCTTCTTGTCCTGCAGTTCAGATTGTCGGTGGCGATGGCATACGGAGTCTCAGTGGCGTCCAGCGCTTTCTCCAGCCGCCTCTTCAGCCCCAGTAGTGACTCGGTGTCGGCCAGCAGCTGATCGATGTGCCGCTGCAGCTCTGACTTCCAGTAGTGGATCTCTTGTAGTCTCTCTCCCAATAGACGCGTTCCCTCGGCCTGGGTCTGCAAAGTGGCTGCCTCGGTGTCCTGGGACAGAGTTTTGGACTCTCGCTGGATGCTCCGGGCCTGGTAGCGGTCGGTACCAGCCTGTTGGAGGATGGTGTGGTAGTTGGAGAACCACTCAGCCGGGGTGTATTTAGCGGAGCGGTACCCCGCGGTGGCTGAGCCCGAGGACGGCTGTGGGATCTCTACAGGTGGATCCTTCTCTGGAACCCCCAAAGCCACAGCTCTGCTGTCATAGTGTGGCCGAGGAACTAAAACCTCAGAGCTCATTTTTGATAATTACAGATATACGAAAAAATAAACTAAAACCGATCAGTTAATGTAAACAGATTTAGGTCTTAACAAAAAGCAGCATCAGAGATGAACAGTGTTCACAGTCCTGGAGTGGACCAAGCCGTGTGTTTGTTTGGTGTCGCCTGGTTACACATGTTGGCAGGATCAGCTTTGGCTCAGATAACTAATGAGCTGATGCAGATTAAATGACAGTTTCAGTCACTGGACAACTGTAACATATACAACAGACTATGCAATAATGAAATCATCAATAATAAAAAAAAATCCGGGGTTCACTCCAACTAAGAATTACACAATATAACTGAAAAGAACTGCACCTGATGTGTTTAGGACCCACCACCTGTATTTGTGGTTGTTGTTCTCCTCTTCATTATTTTCTTATTGTAAGCTTACAGGGGAATTATTCACTCATAATTAAGGTGTGAAAGTTATAAAGCACACAGTTCAATCAGGGGAGACTTTTAAGAAGAACTCAAGAGAAAATATGAAGTAGAATAAAATGTATCGTGTTGCGTTTAGGCACAGGAATGAGGAATGAAGCCCAAGGTTTTTTGTTTTTTTGTTCTTTCATCAGCAGCATTCTTCTGCTTCAGCATTTCTCATTATGCCTCTGTTCCTGTTGACTCCAGCTCCTGCAACAGTACCAGTTTACAACAAAACAGATTGAGTCAAAAACCTTTCTCATAACCTTGAAATTTAGTGGAATGATCACAACAGCTGTCTGTCAGTGAAATAAACAACATCAGACTGTTACAAGGACAGACACCAGACACAGAAAGCTAGCTCGATGCTACAATGATTTGGTGAACAGGTTTTTATTTGGCACCAAAATCTGTGTTTCAGTCGCCATCATACTCTTCTATATACAGTATAGAAGTGACAATGTGACATATAATTTTTTTTCTTTTAATTGAGGGACATAGCTTTAGTGAAATATTATACTTTTGTGACTTCATTTTGTTGTCAAATAAATATTTGATCTTTTATCTGAATCAGATTTTAAATATGACATTAGTGTACATCATTTTTTCGACCAATTGGGCGACCATATTCCCACTCTAACTGGACCTTATTATACAAAGACTAGGAGGTGTTGCATGCCCTCTTTAGATTTCATTAACAAAAAACAACAACAACAACAACAAAAAAAAAACATATAGTTTTACATTGAAAACATATACAAAGAGGTTTATACCAAGAGAAGTGAATTTAATTTTTTGCTTCACAGTCTTTAAAAAAATGTGGCATGATGCAGCTGAAGGACATATACAAGTTGTACACATGGTTAATTGATTAATTCATTCTTATACCTGGCTCTACTTCCAGTTTTACTTCAGCAGTGTAGGGATCCATTCCAAATCTGGTCACCCCACACCAGTATTTCCCAGCATCCGTAGGATAAAGATCAGAGATGGTCACTGTGAAGACTTGATTCTTGTTGTCATCATGAATGGAGTATCTCCCCTTCTCCCCTTCTGAAGTTCTGATCACAACATCATAATTTTTGGCACAGTCATTCCTGCACAGGTACTTCTCATGAGACGTATAACCTTCTTCATAGGGGCAGGAAACTGTAACTTCTCTCCCTTTGTATCCAGCTGCATGGATCACCTCTGCTGCACGGGTCACACGACTCAGAGCAACTGCAAGAAGAGAACATAGAATAGACAAAATAATCTAGCAAAAACCCCCTTGTATTTTGATTTTTAAAATTTTATTAAACCTGAGAAACTGGATGAACAATGGGTTTTGAGAGCTCCACATCTTCATGTTACTGCAAGGGCACATAGAAAAACACAGCTGATGTGATTCTAGAGGAGAAGAGAACATGACATAGATAAAATGTCTTCATTTAGTATAATTTTTTTGTTTCAGTTGAATTTATTGGATATCAGATTAATTGGTCTCTGAAAAATACTGTATTTCCATTTGCCCATGATTTGTTTCTAACCTTATAGGCTACAAAACTCTCCATGTGTTGCAGCTGTGTAATGATATTGCTTAAGTCAAAGGATGATCAAGGCAAAGGAATCTGTCCCTAAACACTAGTATTTAGATAAACAAGATTAAATCAGTTGATTTAATATAAAGGACTTACTGCAGATGAAGAACAGGACATGACACCTCAACATCCTCGTGACACTGGTAGGAAACACAGGAACCACAGCAGTGGCTGTGTGGTTGGAACGAAACTGTCCGTGTAGATGTGTGAACCTTTCATACATCTCATCCCACTTCTTCACACAGACAGCAGGGTTTAATGTTGGTGGCATGTGCCCCAGTATAAATGAGCTGTGTCCCAGTATAAATGCTACAATTAATTTTTAACAACAATAAATGTGGATCATTGCATTAATTCAGATAATTACGGCATACTGATGGGAAAAGAATAGATGTATTTCTACTCAAACGTGTAGCGAGAGTACGTGTAGTAAGAGTATTAACTCCAAATAGTAGCTATAGCCCACACACACATTCTGCAGTGTATGTCACTGAGCGGCAGGTGAACACACATGTAGCTTCCTCATGTGTTGGTGCGCGACAGTGAGTGCAGTTTGAGGTTTTGGTAACGTGACACAACAACAGTCATATTTTATTTTTTTTTTAATTATTGAAACCCAATTACCTTATACTAACTAAAACATTATTGCATGACTTCTGTGGATGTGTGTTTGTTATTATTTGGATGGAATAGTTTGCTTTTTCTGCCATGGAACATGTTCAGAATGTTCATGTATCATAAAACTAATATGTTCATATACAGTCATTAATATCTAACTACTTGTACCAGAAGTAGTTTTAGTAGGAGTGTGGCATTGGTGTAAATGTGACCATACTGATGTGACATTGAACATAACGCACTGTGAGATGTTTCCATGGCCTCAGCAACACAATCAGTGCCATAACAGTTAACCACATTAAAACATTCATGGACTGAACTGTTAAGTTAATGAGTGTATTCTGCTGGTGTGGAAATATTGTTGCAAACAGAAAAAGCAGCATGATGAGAGTCACGCACACACAAACACACAAACACGTACATACAGGAAGAGGAAACTTTATCTGTCAGATGCTATGAACCATTGCCATTTCTCAATTTTTTTCTTTTCTTGACTTAAAATTCTGATACTTTCACTTTCTTACTGAGAAAAATTGATATTTTCAATCTGACAAAATTGTATTATGTTTATGAAGCTTAGAAACATTCAGTAGTTTCTCTTAATGGCACTTGTTTTCTCAAAATGTCAGATTTATATTCAAATCATAATTGTTTCATGTGACTAGTTTAAGTTATTTCACAGCTTGAGTTATGATTTTGATCAGTCTAAGTTTTTACTTAGCCCACAGATGATTATGAATCTTTTACTTTTTGAAGATATTATGGGCTTGTTTTAGAAATACACAGGCATGCAGAATTTCTCCTGTGGATTAAAGAAAATGTAAAATCCTCCTAAATACTGTTGTTATGACTGGTTCATTTCACCTATGACATCAACAATCCCTTCTCTCCATTAATGTATTACTCTATGTATGTATTTTGCATTATAACCTCTACATGCTCTCATCTCGCTTTGAGTTTTTTTTAAATAGCTCACAGTTCCTCTGCACTACTTTCTTCACTGGAACATACTGTCACATTGCAAAGTAAAATGATAAATCATTGTATAACAAACCTGACAGCTACTGAAGCCACTGACAAAGTAATGACATTGTTACATTTGTTTATTTAATACAGGAAACTGTACTATTGTGTTGTTGCTAAAGGTCTATAGTATATATCCTACTCAAGGACATTTCAGTATTTAGCTGAAACATTTTTTGCTAAGAATGCAGGTGAAAAAATCTGAAATATTTTTTATACCACCAGTCCATTACAAACAATCGTGAGTCTAAAGGCAAACAAAGCTGTAAAAACTGTAAAAGCGCTTAATGTATGTTCATATACAAGGTCCTTATAGAATAAGTCTGCACATATAATAACATAAGTCTGATCTGCTTTTTAATCTGACAGTATAGAAAGGCTGGATCAGTAAATGAAAAATCATTGATTTGCTGTTAACTGTCACTTTACAAACTTGATATTTTTCAGGCCATAATTTGGGGACAAATGAGCAGTATGCAAAGTTAGACCACATTCATGCATACTGGTAAGTTGTTGTACCTATTTGCAGGTAGAGTAGACCTCTGTCAAAGTGAGTATCTGGCACAGAGACTCTTGTTGGTCTTCATCAACATCATCATCATGGTGCAGGGTGCTCTGCTGTGTGCAGGAGGCCAGGCTTGAGTACGCCACATCTTCTTGAAATTCATAAATCTTAATGAAAAAATCAACAAACAAATGAATACATAAGTTTTATTTGCACAGAGAAGCAGAGGCTCCAGTGATCTGTCAAAACTTAGTCATGTTATTATTTTATGTGCAACGGTGTAAAATGAACTGCAGACCATTGTACACTTTGGTCCAGAAGACGATCACACCTACAGGCCATACAATGCAATGTGATATGAATACTTATGGACCTAAGAACATGACCTACAGCAGCACCTTCAGGTCAAATGAATAAACATGTCTTGAGGAGGTAGCTCAATGAAATAGGCTGCAAATGTTGAATGAATCTTATCATTTGTTTTGGGGCCTTCTGCTTTTCCCTTTCACTTGCGTGAACATCAAAATCAGTTTTAGACACTGTGAGCTTTACTCTACTGCCACCATCTGGACAAAATGTCACCCTTGCACATGACAGGTCTCATAACTGCTCAGCATATTCAATTACATTTAAATAAGTGCATTGCCTGTTTTCTATTACCACCCTCAGGTCAAACAAAAGGAGTTCATTCTGTCCTGTGTGTCTGTAATGTGGAGTGTAATGAACATTTAGACATTTAGTTCTGTTTTCTTACATCTACAGCCTTCATCATTTCTTCTTCTTCAGAAATCCTCACCATGTTTCTGTTCACGTTGACCCCAGCTCCTGTAACTATACAAATTTACAACATAGTAGACTGAATCGTAGTTAGTGTTCTACATGTGTGTGTGTGTGTGTGTGTGTGTCAAAAATACCTTGCAGCTTGTAGTATCTATAAACCATGACAAGAACAATTGTCAGGCTCAACAGAGCAGCCAGAATTGCAGGAGAAGTAAGAAGCAAACAGTCAGTGGGTACTGTATGTGAAAAAAAGAGTTTCATTTACATGAATGATGCTAATGAATAATGTTAAAACATTATTGACAGATGCATTGCATTATGTTTCAATATTTAGAAAGTCAATGTCAGTGTCTGTGTCAGAAAACATATCATTCCAGAGTGCTAAATACAGTATGTTAACTTCTTTTAGGCCATACATGTTCTTGACCATAAACACTTTGGAATAAAAAATTCTAATGAATCCCACAAACATTCTTAATTTGTGCAAATGCTGGGGTGTTAGGTTTCTGCCATGTTAGGATCAAATCTGTAATGTAAAAGCTCCATGAATGAGGTTTAGTGCGCACATTAACACACATGTACAGACACGTGTACCTTTGATGGATTGCTCAGAGATTTGTGTTGTTGGTGACCTAGCAGGTTCCACAGTGGTGAGAGGGGTCACAGAGCTGGTGTGCTGTGGGAGAACTGTCAGAGAACAAGACTCTTAGGGTCACTAAATCTACTCATCCTTTACCTTCATAGTAAATTAATTAAAGAAATGAAGAATTCAGTGCAATATGGTTTGTAGATCTGTGACCTCTGACCTTTGACTTCCAGCTCAGCAGCAGAGAAAACATCCAGGCCGGTGTTTCTATGGACGCCACAAAGGTACGACCCAGAATCCTCTTGGGTCAAACTGGTAATGCTCACTGTGAATTTCCTTGACACCTTGTCATCAGTAAGTCTGAACCGTCCTTTTCGTTTGTTGTCAGAGGTGATTAGTGCCTGCTGCAGACATGTGGAGGGCTGGCTTTCCTCTGCAGATGTACTTCAGGTTGTTGCGGTACTGAGAGTTATACACACAACTGATGGACACTGAACCTCCCTCATAACTTTGAATGTTGGTGGAATGATCACAGCAGCTGTCTGTCAAGTGAAATAAACAACATCACAGACTTACAAGCACAGACACCAGATGTAGAATATATGAAGAAAACAATTTATCAGACAAAAAACAAACATGAAATCAAAAGGTTTGGTCCAAGGTTAGCCACCTACAGCTACATGGTACTGTACATGTCGCCATCTTCACTTATTAACAGAAGCCAGCTTTGATAGTAGAACACAGAGCTCAAACACAGGTAGCTGGTGAAGAAAAGGGGCAAAGCTGAATATGTAGTAATTTGTGCACTAGATGGACGTCTGATGGGTTATGTTGCAGTTTCTTTGCTGTTGTACCAGATAATCCCAGAACATTTGTATATGCTCTGTTATCTGCCCCATGCTAGTAAAAGAATGATTCTTCTTTTGAGTCTGTATGACGTCATTGACATCATTATGACACATATACAAACATTTCCTCAACAAACTTGTGTTTATCTAACACTCCCTTATGCAATCATCAAAAATAAAACAAAACAAACTTTTAAAAAAATGGTTACTGTTTTATGTCAGCAGCGTAGCAACCGTAGCATTGTAGCCACTCTCACCCTGGTCACCATGGTAAAAAACTGCAACATGATCCAACAAATCATCCAACACTTTGGGTATCAATAAGCTAAAGAAGATTCAGTGTATTGAAACTGATCAATTTGCCTACCTGGCTCTACTTCCAGTTTTACTTCAGCAGTGTAGGGATCCATTCCAAGGTCTGGTCACCCCACACCAGTATTTCCCAGCATCCACAGAGCTCAGATCAGAGATGGTCACTGTGAAGACTTGATTCTTGTTGTCATCATGAATGGAGTATCTCCCCTTCTCCCCTTCTGAAGTTCTGATCACAACATCATAATTTTTGGCACAGTCATTCCTGCACAGGTACTTTCTCATGAGACGTATAACCTTCTTCATAGGGGCAGGAAACTGTAACTTCTCTCCCTTTGTATCCAGCTGCATGGATCACCTCTGCTGCACGGGTCACACGACTCAGAGCAACTGCAAGAAGAGAACATAGAATAGAAGCAGATCCTGATTTAATATGATCTTGATTTTGATTTTTCACTGCATGAATACAAACATTTATCAATCAGGGCCTGTCTACCGGTTTCTAATCTTATCATGTGCTGGTTATATGATGGTGATAAGATGGTGGTTGTAACAGAGCATTGCAAAGACAAAGTAATCTGTATTGTATTTGGATAGAAATGTTCATTTAGATGAAAAAGACTTACTGCAGAGGATGAACAGCAGGCTTTGAGGGTTTCCACATCTTCATGATAAAGTAAAGGAAACAGCAAAAACAACTTCAGCTGAATACCTTTATTCACTGTGAGAATGTGTGAGGTGTGAACACACAAACAGCCCTCTGTTTAATATTGAGAATACTGAGCCTTGCAATGTGTTCTAACACCTTGCAAATATGGAAATCACTACGTTTCTTTTCTTCATTTGGCCCAATTTTGACTAATAGAGATAAATATAGCACTTAGTTGACTTAACTTTGTTCACCAAGGGGAAAATAACAGTTCTCAGTTTGGCTTAATCACTTAAGTTTAGATAGAGAGAAAAGAGACAGAGTGAGATTCCTCAGTTAACTTTTTTACACCACATGTAATACAGAACATCTATACAGGGCTCTCTGCTTCTCATCATAGATATTTCAGTTTGACATGTGTTGGACTGATCTATATCATCAGAATCTGATCCTGTGACCTGTGATCATGATCTGCTTCTTAAACCTCAGAAGTCTATGAGCTGCACTGTAAAGCATCATGGGGCCGACTTCACATGTCTTCTGACCGAATGACATCAGTGGAAAAAAAAAAAAAAAACTGCATTAACAGATGGGGGAGTGTCCAGAAATCAGAAACGGGAAAGGCAGCAAGAAAGTGATATGTCTGGTCGAACACTTCAC
>NW_026117681.1:0-20742 GCF_001640805.2 Lates calcarifer
ACTTAGAGTCACCTTCTTCAGTATCCTGACAGCATTGAGATGGTTGGGTATCGTTTACGATGAGTCATGCACTTGTCTCTCTCAATTAACAGAGAGTGGGTTTTACAGTTTATGTCCTTTTCGAGGGTCATGCGCGACTCCTCCAGGTGGGACAGGGACCCCCTGGCCTCGCTCAGCTGCTGGTGCAGAGATGCCAGAGTGGCATCAATCTGCCTCACCTCCCCCTCCAAACTACAGACACAGGCAGGAAGTGAGGAGAGGGAGAGACAGAAAGGACATAGATAATGTTGGTTTTGTGTGTTTGTGTTACCTAGGTGTTACTCATGTTGTGGGGACCTAAGTCTGTTCACACAGATACA
The DNA here is from genome assembly GCF_001640805.2 of Lates calcarifer. Lineage (NCBI taxonomy): Eukaryota > Metazoa > Chordata > Actinopteri > Centropomidae > Lates > Lates calcarifer. The sequence continues at coordinate 360 of NW_026117681.1, forward strand.
TTATAGGGACCTGTCTTCCTTATGGGACAAAAAGCAAGTCCTCATAATGTAAATCATTACATTTTAAGGTGAAGATATGTTTTAAGGTTAGAGTAAGGCTAGATTGGTTGAGGTTAGGCTAAGGGTAAGGGTTAGACAAGTAGTACTTATGGTTAAGGTTAGAGTAAGAAAATGAATGTAAGTCAATGTAATGTCCCCTGAAGTCATGGAGGCAAGACTCTGTTTGTGTATCTGTGTGTATGTTTACCTGAGCTGGGGCTCATCCCTGCAGAGCTCCATGTTGGGTCTGAGGGAGCGAAGGTAAAGTCTGACTGAGCTACTCTCAGCGGTGCCTCTTTGTTGTGGATGGCCTGCTGTAGAGCCACAACGTTCCTCTCCTGGGTCCCAATCTGCTCCAAGACCTGTGCATACACATGATCATACAACAGATAATCAATTAATCAGTCAGCCAATCGCCCCACCTGTCTGTCTGTCTACCTGTGCAAGCTTCATCTCCAGCTGGGTCTTGGCCTCTATCAGCTCCTCACAGCGCTGGCTGAAGCTCGGTCCACACGGGAGCACTGGACTCTTAGATCCTCAGTGGTGTCCTGCAGCACTCCGCTCCACCAGCAGCCTGATACACATAAACACCATCACTTACTGAACATATGAAATCATATGCCACAGTGTCACTTTTCAGTCTCTTTCACACAGTCTGAGCCACACTGTGCTCTGACCTGAGACTGTGGTGGCCTGTTTCCTCCTGCAAAGCCTTGCTCAGGTTGTCCTGTGTAAACTTTGTCCACGATGTGGGGTTACACACCCTGCAGCAGACCAGAGGGTAGATTGTGTATTAAGTATGAAGGCTATCAGCACAGTTTCTCATTTTCAGAGGTAAATTTATTCCATGTATTCATAAAACACACACACACACACACCACACACACCAACACACACACACACCACACACCCACAACACACACAAAGACTCACTGATCCTGCATGGCGGCTGAGCTGGGGTGACGCTGAGTATCTGGACTCATGTTACTGTATCTTCCACAGTGGTCGTCAAAGTTGTAGGCCTGGTATTTATCAGACCAGTCCAACTCTAACGTCTGCTTGGACTCTCTGTTCAACCTGATACACACACAAACACAGAAAAATTCATCTCTCAAGCTAATGAAGGCATTCAAGAGTGACGTGCATCTAATAAACAGGACTTACTTGATCTGAGTGACAACCTGAGCTGTAGTTCTCTTGAGAAGAGCCTGCACGCTCCTGATCAGGTCCACTTCCTACAAAACACATGGTCAGGCTCCTGGTTAGAGTCACAATGAGCCTCTGCTGGTGCTGTGTCACTGATACATTGAATATAGTATTAGACTCTCCTTCCCATGAATGTTACTGCAAGGTCATAACCGAATTATAATCTTACAGGGCTGCATCTAATGATTGATAATTATTCTCCTGATCAATTTACCTGCTGAATATTTTTCACAAATCAATCATTTGGTTAATGAAGCATCAGGAAAAAAGTTGTTCATCCTAATTTTCTAGAGCCTGAGGTGATATCATCAAATTACTTGTTTTGTCTGACCAACAGTCCAAAAGACAATGATATTAAATTTACTGTAATGCAAGACAAGGATAAGCAGCAAAGAAGCAGAAACCATCAAATGTTTGTGATGCATTTTTGCTCAAAAATGGACTCCAAGGAAGACCTGATTAATCAGAATGGTTGTATATTAATTTAACTGACCATCATTGCAACTTCATTTGTTTTTATTAGAAAGTGTCCATACATTTTGTTTTTGTGTGCTTTATTTAATTTATTTATCAAAAATATATCCCATATTTGTCCTGTTTATAGGGCTATTGATTGTAGACTATTCTTTATTCATCACACTGATGTACAGACAGGGATCCTTAGTGATGCTTTGTTTCACTTCACTTTACTAAACTTTATATAGCCGGTGATCACCTTTAACAGCTCCTCCTCCACAGAGTCTTTGACCAGGTCTGGTCCCAGTCTTCTTGTCCTGCAGTTCAGATTGTCGGTGGCGATGGCATACGGAGTCTCAGTGGCGTCCAGCGCTTTCTCCAGCCGCCTCTTCAGCCCCAGTAGTGACTCGGTGTCGGCCAGCAGCTGATCGATGTGCCGCTGCAGCTCTGACTTCCAGTAGTGGATCTCTTGTAGTCTCTCTCCCAATAGACGCGTTCCCTCGGCCTGGGTCTGCAAAGTGGCTGCCTCGGTGTCCTGGGACAGAGTTTTGGACTCTCGCTGGATGCTCCGGGCCTGGTAGCGGTCGGTACCAGCCTGTTGGAGGATGGTGTGGTAGTTGGAGAACCACTCAGCCGGGGTGTATTTAGCGGAGCGGTACCCCGCGGTGGCTGAGCCCGAGGACGGCTGTGGGATCTCTACAGGTGGATCCTTCTCTGGAACCCCCAAAGCCACAGCTCTGCTGTCATAGTGTGGCCGAGGAACTAAAACCTCAGAGCTCATTTTTGATAATTACAGATATACGAAAAAATAAACTAAAACCGATCAGTTAATGTAAACAGATTTAGGTCTTAACAAAAAGCAGCATCAGAGATGAACAGTGTTCACAGTCCTGGAGTGGACCAAGCCGTGTGTTTGTTTGGTGTCGCCTGGTTACACATGTTGGCAGGATCAGCTTTGGCTCAGATAACTAATGAGCTGATGCAGATTAAATGACAGTTTCAGTCACTGGACAACTGTAACATATACAACAGACTATGCAATAATGAAATCATCAATAATAAAAAAAAATCCGGGGTTCACTCCAACTAAGAATTACACAATATAACTGAAAAGAACTGCACCTGATGTGTTTAGGACCCAACCACCTGTATTTGTGGTTGTTGTTCTCCTCTTCATTATTTTCTTATTGTAAGCTTACAGGGGAATTATTCACTCATAATTAAGGTGTGAAAGTTATAAAGCACACAGTTCAATCAGGGGAGACTTTTAAGAAGAACTCAAGAGAAAATATGAAGTAGAATAAAATGTATCGTGTTGCGTTTAGGCACAGGAATGAGGAATGAAGCCCAAGGTTTTTTGTTTTTTTGTTCTTTCATCAGCAGCATTCTTCTGCTTCAGCATTTCTCATTATGCCTCTGTTCCTGTTGACTCCAGCTCCTGCAACAGTACCAGTTTACAACAAAACAGATTGAGTCAAAAACCTTTCTCATAACCTTGAAATTTAGTGGAATGATCACAACAGCTGTCTGTCAGTGAAATAAACAACATCAGACTGTTACAAGGACAGACACCAGACACAGAAAGCTAGCTCGATGCTACAATGATTTGGTGAACAGGTTTTTATTTGGCACCAAAATCTGTGTTTCAGTCGCCATCATACTCTTCTATATACAGTATAGAAGTGACAATGTGACATATAATTTTTTTTCTTTTAATTGAGGGACATAGCTTTAGTGAAATATTATACTTTTGTGACTTCATTTTGTTGTCAAATAAATATTTGATCTTTTATCTGAATCAGATTTTTAAATATGACATTAGTGTACATCATTTTTTCGACCAATTGGGCGACCATATTCCCACTCTAACTGGACCTTATTATACAAAGACTAGGAGGTGTTGCATGCCCTCTTTAGATTTCATTAACAAAAAACAACAACAACAACAACAAAAAAAACATATAGTTTTACATTGAAAACATATACAAAGAGGTTTATACCAAGAGAAGTGAATTTAATTTTTTGCTTCACAGTCTTTAAAAAAATGTGGCATGATGCAGCTGAAGGACATATACAAGTTGTACACATGGTTAATTGATTAATTCATTCTTATACCTGGCTCTACTTCCAGTTTTACTTCAGCAGTGTAGGGATCCATTCCAAATCTGGTCACCCCACACCAGTATTTCCCAGCATCCGTAGGATAAAGATCAGAGATGGTCACTGTGAAGACTTGATTCTTGTTGTCATCATGAATGGAGTATCTCCCCTTCTCCCCTTCTGAAGTTCTGATCACAACATCATAATTTTTGGCACAGTCATTCCTGCACAGGTACTTCTCATGAGACGTATAACCTTCTTCATAGGGGCAGGAAACTGTAACTTCTCTCCCTTTGTATCCAGCTGCATGGATCACCTCTGCTGCACGGGTCACACGACTCAGAGCAACTGCAAGAAGAGAACATAGAATAGACAAAATAATCTAGCAAAAACCCCCTTGTATTTTGATTTTTAAAATTTTATTAAACCTGAGAAACTGGATGAACAATGGGTTTTGAGAGCTCCACATCTTCATGTTACTGCAAGGGCACATAGAAAAACACAGCTGATGTGATTCTAGAGGAGAAGAGAACATGACATAGATAAAATGTCTTCATTTAGTATAATTTTTTTGTTTCAGTTGAATTTATTGGATATCAGATTAATTGGTCTCTGAAAAATACTGTATTTCCATTTGCCCATGATTTGTTTCTAACCTTATAGGCTACAAAACTCTCCATGTGTTGCAGCTGTGTAATGATATTGCTTAAGTCAAAGGATGATCAAGGCAAAGGAATCTGTCCCTAAACACTAGTATTTAGATAAACAAGATTAAATCAGTTGATTTAATATAAAGGACTTACTGCAGATGAAGAACAGGACATGACACCTCAACATCCTCGTGACACTGGTAGGAAACACAGGAACCACAGCAGTGGCTGTGTGGTTGGAACGAAACTGTCCGTGTAGATGTGTGAACCTTTCATACATCTCATCCCACTTCTTCACACAGACAGCAGGGTTTAATGTTGGTGGCATGTGCCCCAGTATAAATGAGCTGTGTCCCAGTATAAATGCTACAATTAATTTTAACAACAATAAATGTGGATCATTGCATTAATTCAGATAATTACGGCATACTGATGGGAAAAGAATAGATGTATTTCTACTCAAACGTGTAGCGAGAGTACGTGTAGTAAGAGTATTAACTCCAAATAGTAGCTATAGCCCACACACACATTCTGCAGTGTATGTCACTGAGCGGCAGGTGAACACACATGTAGCTTCCTCATGTGTTGGTGCGCGACAGTGAGTGCAGTTTGAGGTTTTGGTAACGTGACACAACAACAGTCATATTTTATTTTTTTTTTAATTATTGAAACCCAATTACCTTATACTAACTAAAACATTATTGCATGACTTCTGTGGATGTGTGTTTGTTATTATTTGGATGGAATAGTTTGCTTTTTCTGCCATGGAACATGTTCAGAATGTTCATGTATCATAAAACTAATATGTTCATATACAGTCATTAATATCTAACTACTTGTACCAGAAGTAGTTTTAGTAGGAGTGTGGCATTGGTGTAAATGTGACCATACTGATGTGACATTGAACATAACGCACTGTGAGATGTTTCCATGGCCTCAGCAACACAATCAGTGCCATAACAGTTAACCACATTAAAACATTCATGGACTGAACTGTTAAGTTAATGAGTGTATTCTGCTGGTGTGGAAATATTGTTGCAAACAGAAAAAGCAGCATGATGAGAGTCACGCACACACAAACACACAAACACGTACATACAGGAAGAGGAAACTTTATCTGTCAGATGCTATGAACCATTGCCATTTCTCAATTTTTTTCTTTTCTTGACTTAAAATTCTGATACTTTCACTTTCTTACTGAGAAAAATTGGATATTTTCAATCTGACAAAATTGTATTATGTTTATGAAGCTTAGAAACATTCAGTAGTTTCTCTTAATGGCACTTGTTTTCTCAAAATGTCAGATTTATATTCAAATCATAATTGTTTCATGTGACTAGTTTAAGTTATTTCACAGCTTGAGTTATGATTTTGATCAGTCTAAGTTTTTACTTAGCCCACAGATGATTATGAATCTTTTACTTTTTGAAGATATTATGGGCTTGTTTTAGAAATACACAGGCATGCAGAATTTCTCCTGTGGATTAAAGAAAATGTAAAATCCTCCTAAATACTGTTGTTATGACTGGTTCATTTCACCTATGACATCAACAATCCCTTCTCTCCATTAATGTATTACTCTATGTATGTATTTTGCATTATAACCTCTACATGCTCTCATCTCGCTTTGAGTTTTTTTTAAATAGCTCACAGTTCCTCTGCACTACTTTCTTCACTGGAACATACTGTCACATTGCAAAGTAAAATGATAAATCATTGTATAACAAACCTGACAGCTACTGAAGCCACTGACAAAGTAATGACATTGTTACATTTGTTTATTTAATACAGGAAACTGTACTATTGTGTTGTTGCTAAAGGTCTATAGTATATATCCTACTCAAGGACATTTCAGTATTTAGCTGAAACATTTTTTGCTAAGAATGCAGGTGAAAAAATCTGAAATATTTTTTATACCACCAGTCCATTACAAACAATCGTGAGTCTAAAGGCAAACAAAGCTGTAAAAACTGTAAAAGCGCTTAATGTATGTTCATATACAAGGTCCTTATAGAATAAGTCTGCACATATAATAACATAAGTCTGATCTGCTTTTTAATCTGACAGTATAGAAAGGCTGGATCAGTAAATGAAAAATCATTGATTTGCTGTTAACTGTCACTTTACAAACTTGATATTTTTCAGGCCATAATTTGGGGACAAATGAGCAGTATGCAAAGTTAGACCACATTCATGCATACTGGTAAGTTGTTGTACCTATTTGCAGGTAGAGTAGACCTCTGTCAAAGTGAGTATCTGGCACAGAGACTCTTGTTGGTCTTCATCAACATCATCATCATGGTGCAGGGTGCTCTGCTGTGTGCAGGAGGCCAGGCTTGAGTACGCCACATCTTCTTGAAATTCATAAATCTTAATGAAAAAATCAACAAACGAATGAATACATAAGTTTTATTTGCACAGAGAAACAGAGGCTCCAGTGATCTGTCAAAACTTAGTCATGTTATTATTTTATGTGCAACGGTGTAAAATGAACTGCAGACCATTGTACACTTTGGTCCAGAAGACGATCACACCTACAGGCCATACAATGCAATGTGATATGAATACTTATGGACCTAAGAACATGACCTACAGCAGCACCTTCAGGTCAAATGAATAAACATGTCTTGAGGAGGTAGCTCAATGAAATAGGCTGCAAATGTTGAATGAATCTTATCATTTGTTTTGGGGCCTTCTGCTTTTCCCTTTCACTTGCGTGAACATCAAAATCAGTTTTAGACACTGTGAGCTTTACTCTACTGCCACCATCTGGACAAAATGTCACCCTTGCACATGACAGGTCTCATAACTGCTCAGCATATTCAATTACATTTTAATAAGTGCATTGCCTGTTTTCTATTACCACCCTCAGGTCAAACAAAAGGAGTTCATTCTGTCCTGTGTGTCTGTAATGCTGGAGTGTAATGAACATTTAGACATTTAGTTCTGTTTTCTTACATCTACAGCCTTCATCATTTCTTCTTCTTCAGAAATCCTCACCGTGTTTCTGTTCACGTTGACCCCAGCTCCTGTAACTATACAAATTTACAACATAGTAGACTGAATCGTAGTTAGTGTTCTACGTGTGTGTGTGTGTGTGTGTGTGTCAAAAATACCTTGCAGCTTGTAGTATCTATAAACCATGACAAGAACAATTGTCAGGCTCAACAGAGCAGCCAGAATTGCAGGAGAAGTAAGAAGCAAACAGTCAGTGGGTACTGTATGTGAAAAAAAGAGTTTCATTTACATGAATGATGCTAATGAATAATGTTAAAACATTATTGACAGATGCATTGCATTTATGTTTCATATTTAGAAAGTCAATGTCAGTGTCTGTGTCAGAAAACATATCATTCCAGAGTGCTAAATACAGTATGTTAACTTCTTTTAGGCCATACATGTTCTTGACCATAAACACTTTGGAATAAAAAATTCTAATGAATCCCACAAACATTCTTAATTTGTGCAAATACTGGGGTGTTAGGTTTCTGCCATGTTAGGATCAAATCTGTAATGTAAAAGCTCCATGAATGAGGTTTAGTGCGCACATTAACACACATGTACAGACACGTGTACCTTTGATGGATTGCTCAGAGATTTGTGTTGTTGGTGACCTAGCAGGTTCCACAGTGGTGAGAGGGGTCACAGAGCTGGTGTGCTGTGGGAGAACTGTCAGAGAACAAGACTCTTAGGGTCACTAAATCTACTCATCCTTTACCTTCATAGTAAATTAATTAAAGAAATGAAGAATTCAGTGCAATATGGTTTGGTAGATCTGTGACCTCTGACCTTTGACTTCCAGCTCAGCAGCAGAGAAAACATCCAAGCCAGTGTTTCTATGGACGCCACAAAGGTACGACCCAGAATCCTCTTGGGTCAAACTGGTAATGCTCACTGTGAATTTCCTTGACACCTTGTCATCAGTAAGTCTGAACCGTCCTTTTCGTTTGTTGTCAGAGGTGATTAGTGCCTGCTGCAGACATGTGGAGGGCTGCTTTCCTCTGCAGATGTACTTCAGGTTGTTGCGGTACTGAGAGTTATACACACAACTGATGGACACTGAACCTCCCTCATAACTTTGAATGTTGGTGGAATGATCACAGCAGCTGTCTGTCAGTGAAATAAACAACATCACAGACTTACAAGCACAGACACCAGATGTAGAATATATGAAGAAAACAATTTATCAGACAAAAAACAAACATGAAATCAAAAGGTTTGGTCCAAGGTTAGCCACCTACAGCTACATGGTACTGTACATGTCGCCATCTTCACTTATTAACAGAAGCCAGCTTTGATAGTAGAACACAGAGCTCAAACACAGGTAGCTGGTGAAGAAAGGGGCAAAGCTGAATATGTAGTAATTTGTGCACTAGATGGACGTCTGATGGGTTTATGTTGCAGTTTCTTTGCTGTTGTACCAGATAATCCCCAGAACATTTGTATATGCTCTGTTATCTGCCCATGCTAGTAAAAGAATGATTCTTCTTTTGAGTCTGTATGACGTCATTGACATCATTATGACACATATACAAACCATTTCCTCAACAAACTTGTGTTTATCTAACACTCCCTTATGCAATCATCAAAAATAAAACAAAACAAACTTTTTAAAAAAATGGTTTACTGTTTTATGTCAGCAGCGTAGCAACCTGTAGCATTGTAGCCACTCTCACCCTGGTCACCATGGTAAAAAACTGCAACATGATCCAACAAATCATCCAACACTTTGGGTAATCAATAAGCTAAAGAAGATTCAGTGTATTGAAACTGATCAATTTGCCTACCTGGCTCTACTTCCAGTTTTACTTCAGCAGTGTAGGGATCCATTCCAAGTCTGGTCACCCCACACCAGTATTTCCCAGCATCCACAGAGCTCAGATCAGAGATGGTCACTGTGAAGACTTGATTCTTGTTGTCATCATGAATGGAGTATCTCCCCTTCTCCCCTTCTGAAGTTCTGATCACAACATCATAATTTTTGGCACAGTCATTCCTGCACAGGTACTTCTCATGAGACGTATAACCTTCTTCATAGGGGCAGGAAACTGTAACTTCTCTCCCTTTGTATCCAGCTGCATGGATCACCTCTGCTGCACGGGTCACACGACTCAGAGCAACTGCAAGAAGAGAACATAGAATAGAAGCAGATCCTGATTTAATATGATCTTGATTTTTGATTTTTCACTGCATGAATACAAACATTTATCAATCAGGGCCTGTCTACCGGTTTCTAATCTTATCATGTGCTGGTTATATGATGGTGATAAGATGGTGGTTGTAACAGAGCATTGCAAAGACAAAGTAATCTGTATTGTATTTGGATAGAAATGTTCATTTAGATGAAAAGACTTACTGCAGAGGATGAACAGCAGGCTTTGAGGGTTCCACATCTTCATGATAAAGTAAGGAAAGCAGCTACAAACAACTTCAGCTGAATACCTTTATTCACTGTGAGAATGTGTGAGGTGTGAACACACAAACACCCTCTGTTTAATATTGAGAATACTGAGCCTTGCAATGTGTTCTAACACCTTGCAAATATGGAAATCACTACGTTTCTTTTCTTCATTTGGCCAATTTTGACTAATAGAGATAAATATAGCACTTAGTTGACTTAACTTTGTTCACCAAGGGAAAATAACAGTTCTCAGTTTGGCTTAATCACTTAAGTTTAGATAGAGAGAAAAGAGACAGAGTGAGATTCCCCAGTTAACTTTTTTACACCACATGTAATACAGAACATCTATATAGGGCTCTCTGCTTCTCATCATAGATATTTCAGTTTGACATGTGTTGGACTGATCTAATCATCAGAATCTGATCCTGTGACCTGTGATCATGATCTGCATCTTAAACCTCAGAAGTCTATGAGCTGCACTGTAAAGCATCATGGGGCCCGACTTCACATGTCTTCTGACCGAATGACATCAGTGGAAAAAAAAAAAAAAAAAAAACTGCATTAACAGATGGGGGAGTGTCCAGAAATCAGAAACGGGAAAGGCAGCAAGAAAGTGATATGTCTGGTCGAACACTTCACCCACATTTACATGACGTTCTATTTTGAACTGAGAAAAAAAAAAGTTTATGAGCTTGATGAATATGTATTTTGCTGATGCAAGTGTTCATGAAGCAGCTGCACACAGTTGCAAGGAAGAGTAATATATCCATATTTGGCAGAAGGGTCTAAAGATGTAGAAGGAGATAAAGAAAGTGTTATGGCAGCTTCCCCGTGTGTGTGTGGGTTTTGCTTCCCTGCAGGGGCGCGACGGGTTGCACTGGTCACACCTGTTTCATATCCACTCATCACTGCCGGATATCTACCCTGGTTCTCCAGCTACAAGCTGCCAGATCGTCTCAGTACCCTACGCGGTAACGTTCCGGCCCGAACTACAGAGTTACTCTGAATAATCTCTAGCGTTCACAGTGTTTTTCCTTTGGAGAAAGAAATAATTGTTGTTTGTTGTTCTTCGCCTCTGCCTAGCCCGACCAGCGCAGCCGTCAGCCCCTCGCCTCCGGATAAAACTCGGTGGCCAGTCTTTCCTGCACTTTCCGCACTTTCCCGGAAGCATCGGCCCGGCACCCTGGGCCACCCGGACCTGCTCCCCATTCGTCCAGTTCTCATCCCCTCCTTCCTTTCATTAATAAACCTCGGGATCTCATCACTCATCTGTGCCTTGGTTTTTGAGTCTGCTTTTAGGGGTTCTACCAATTGTTGCCGAAGCATGACAGAAAGGGGTGTATTCTCAGAAATGTAGGTGTTAAATCCAGAGTCACATTGATTATATAGCTCTGAAAAAACAAAAAACGCCGAACAAACAAAACAGACATGTATTGAGGCAGCTTTTCAATATCTTTACACTTCACTTGCTTTGCTACTTTGCTTTACCTTTTTAAAATGAAAGTTAATCAGCCATCCCTATTTGACAAATTTTTTTATATATTTACTGTGTCCATTTTCAGTTTTTGTTACATTTACAGCATATGCCTGACTGATTTAAGATATTTTTCTTTTCTATTGTTTGACCAATCTTTACATCTTTTTTATTTGATTACATTTAAAGGTGTTATTATAAAGCCCCTGCACATCAACAGTCCACTCGCACATATTGAGTTATTAAACCTCCAGTCAGGACTGTGTATTTTGAATTCATATTATTGAACAGCACACAGCACTTTTTTTCAAGGCAGACCTTTTGACTTGTCATAGCAAGAAAAGCACAGGTGTAACTGCTAACATCAGTCATGGCTCTGCTCCATTAAGTGTCTCATTAAGTTGATATACTGACTGACTGGTACTACCTTAACATTGTCAGGAAACGGCAAGGCAATTTTATTTATATGGTTCATTTTATTACATAAGAAGGGGCTTTACATTAAAATGCATGCATTAAACTTACAGAAGAATATAATAACTGAAGTACAGGAAAATGCCATATCAAAAGAAAATTGACCGAAAAATGGAAAAAAACAAAAAACAAAATACAAAAACATTTGAAACAATGTTCATACTGTATATACTGTCCCAGTGATATTCTGAGCACTTGGCTTAAGCAAATGTTGAAATTATTTAAGTTCAAACACTGTTAAATCTTTTGTTATACTAACATTACAGCATGTAACTGTGGCAAGAAATATACATAAAAACAAGCAAAGATTTACCTGTATATATACATCACTATGGAAGTGTATTGCTGCCACACCAGAAAAGAAAACTGGATCACTATCACATTATAATGAGATACAAACTTATCATGTTACAATAATATAATATAATATAATATAATATAATAGTAGTAATATAAAGTTTCACATTAAAACATGACTTATACAGGGAAGGCATTATGGATACAAGACCAAGGTGAAGTATGATGTAGCTTGTATCCATGGTGCCTTCTGTGGCCCTCCAGCTGATTAGTGAGAAATTATGTTACCTCCAGAGGGCTGGACTGATTCTTCTATGACCTGAAGTCTTTCACGTTATAACAATATAAGTTATTACATTATAATGTGGACCCTTTCACGTAATAACAGCAACAGATATTATAGTGTTATAACATGAGAGGTATGTATCTCTTAATAACGTGAAAATATCACATTATAACAATAAATTTTTCAGGTTATAATGTGTTTGTGATCTGTCTTTCTTTTTCTGATGTGGCAGCAATACACTTCCATACATCATAACATTCAAATGAAGATTTTATTAGATTAAGGAACTATGGATTGAAAGATGCATTTGAGACCATAAAGTTCTGCATTTGTAAATGTGATTTTGATTGGTGTTTTATGAAACACACATCACTAGCATATTTTTCTTTAAAAGAGCAATAAAAACAATACATTTGTGTGTGTTAATGGAAAAAATGCTTCATAAATCAAGCTTTTGAAAATAATCAAAAACAAACCTAGTTTTTAACTCAAACAATAAGAGGGTAGGACCATGGTATATCATATTTTGAAGATCATAATTTGGGGACAGATGTATATTGTTGTCGTTATTGTTGTTGGCTTTGTTTTAATTGGTATCTAATTCATTATTATTTATTGTAGATGTCCTGTGTCTCAGGGAGGGTTTCGTAGTCAGACTCATATTGCTCTCGTTTACCATTATGGTGCTGCTTCCAGAAATGCTGCTTTGAACGCCGTGCAACTTTCTGATTTTCATTCAACTGAAAGAAGAGTAAAAAACATGGATAAACAAAAATGAAAAATACATTAATATACTGTATGCAGTTACACAGATGACAAAACATTTCACAAATATAAGACTGCAATGACATTTATACTGCCATAAGACCAACACCTTCAGTTTGGAACACCATATTGGTAAAAAAAAAAAAAAAAAAAAAAGGAAAAAAAAAAGTTAAGCCTAACAATTCCAGCCTCTCTGAGCAATTAACAGGTTAACAAGTTTTGTTTTACCTCAGCCAAACCAAAAACTCCCTCTTTCTTCTGTGGTAATCCACATGTTTCTGTTGACTCCAGCTCCTGTAACAATACAGGTTTACAACACAACACAAGCAGTCAAGGTTATCTGATGTGTGTATACATATCATGTATATATATGTGATTGTGTGTACAACCGACCTTTGCAACAGTTGCTTTTACAAACTATAACAAGAACACATGTTGTGGTGAACAGTACAGCCAGAATTATAAGGACAATGAAAACAGCTGAGGTTTGAGGTGCCTCATCTGGGGGGAAATTGAGAAACAGAATATTAAAGATTAAATCAGCGCATATGAATATCTCATGGCTGAATCCCAATATGTGCAGTAACAGCCTTTTTCTGGTTCTGCACTCATACACAGACACACATATGTACCTCTGATGGGTTTCTCTGATATTTGTGACCTAGTAGGTTCCACAGAGATGAGACGGACCACAGTGCTGGTGTGCTGTGGGAGAACTATCAGAAGACAAGGTCTTAGGGGCACTAAATCTGCTCATTTAAAAAATGTTTATAGAAAATAAACTAAAAAAAAAAACATGTATTTCTAAGTAACATTAAAAGTACTCTGAATATGCGAGTGAACAAGAAAATGGACGCAAATTGTATTCTCATTCTGTTTTGCTGAAAACAGATATTTTTTTCAATAAAGTAATAGCTCCTTAATTAAAGAAATGAAGAATTCAGTGCAATATGGTTTGGTAGATCTGTGACCTCTGACCTTTGACTTCCAGCTCAGCAGCAGAGAAAACATCCAGGCCAGTGTTTCTATGGACGCCACAAAGGTACGACCCAGAATCCTCTTGGGTCAAACTGGTAATGCTCACTGTGAATTTCCTTGACACCTTGTCATCAGTAAGTCTGAACCGTCCTTTTCGTTTGTTGTCAGAGGTGATTAGTGCCTGCTGCAGACATTGTGGAGGGCTGCTTTCCTCTGCAGATGTACTTCAGGTTGTTGCGGTACTGAGAGTTATACACACAACTGATGGACACTGAACCTCCCTCATAACTTTGAATGTTGGTGGAACGATCACAGCAGCTGTCTGTCAGTGAAATAAACAACATCAGACTGTTACAAGGACAGACACCAGACACAGAAAACTAGCTCGATGCTACAATGATTTGGTGAACAGGTTTTTATTTGGCACCAAAATCTGTGTTTCAGTCACCATCATACTCTTCTATATACAGTATAGAAGTGACAATGTGACATATAATTTTTTTCTTTTAATTGAGGGACATAGCTTTAGTGAAATATTATACTTTTGTGACTTCATTTTGTTGTCAAATAAATATTTGATCTTTTATCTGAATCAGATTTAAATATGACATTAGTGTACATCATTTTTTCGACCAATTGGGCGACCATATTCCCACTCTAACTGGACCTTATTGTACAAAGACTAGGAGGTGTTGCATGCCCTCTTTAGATTTTCCTGTCAACTCTCTGTCTCAAATGTTTAACCGACACAAAAAAACAAAACTAAACAAACAAAAAAACTTTGTTTTAGAGGTTTATACCAAGAGAAGTGAATTTAATTTTTGCTTCACAGTCTTTAAAAAATGTGGCATGATGCAGTTGAAGGACATATACAAGTTGTACACATGGTCATTTACGATTTTTAATTCATCCATTAGTTTGTTAATTGATTAATTCATTCTTATACCTGGCTCTACTTCCAGTTTTACTTCAGCAGTGTAGGGATCCATTCCAAATCTGGTCACCCCACACCAGTATTTCCCAGCATCCGTAGGATAAAGATCAGAGATGGTCACTGTGAAGACTTGTTTCTTGTTGTCATCATGAATGGAGTATCTCCCCTTCTCCCCTTCTGAAGTTTTGATCATAACATCATAATTTTTGGCACAGTCATTCCTGCACAGGTACTTCTCATGAGACGTATAACCTTCTTCATAGGGGCAGGAAACTGTAACTTCTCTCCCTTTGTATCCAGCTGCATGGATCACCTCTGCTGCACGGGTCACACGACTCAGAGCAACTGCAAGAAGAGAACATAGAATAGAGCATAGACAAAATAATCTAGCAAAAACCCCCTTGTATTTTGATTTTAAAAAACATATTTAATCTGAGAGACTTACGGCTGAGGATGAACAGCAGGTTTTGAGAGCTCCACATCTTCATGTTACTGTGAGGAAACAGATAATACAGCTGATGTGATTCTAGAAAACTTAATGCACTGTGAGAAAGTGTGAAATTATTGTTTAACACAAACAACAGTGTTTAATGCTGAGAATATTACACCTCACAATATGTGTTAAAACATCATGTGAATGTAGAAATCTCTCAGTCCAGCCTCCAGACCAACAACTTGGTCAACCTCAAATTATCAAAGTTTTTTGGCTGCTGCTGACCTTCTGGGGACCTGAAACAGAAATCTAATATGGAGGCTACCATACCATACCACTATCATACAAAAATACAAATATCTTTATCTCACCAGATTGATGCCAGATTTCGATGCAACCACAAACAAAGGGTAGAAGTCCAGGATTTAGCTTTAGAGTGGGGAAAATAGGCTGCTGCGCAAAATTCAAAACTTCTCATTTAAGGCAACCACCTTCACACGCATGCAACAAACGAATGTCCAGAGTTATAAACACCTCCACACCCTCTGCACATCTTGGTAGCTCATGACCTACTGACAAAGTAAAGCCAAGTACCAAGTGCCAACCTAAATGCTACATGGATGACACTGTTTCAGTCACACTGGGCAGTATGTTTTGGATCTGTAACTGAACATTTTCATAGATGATGCGCACATAATGTATGGTGTTACATTTCTTGATGTCAAGAGCTATCAGTGATCTGCCTTCATGTAAATGTCTACAGTCCTCTGTAAAAATAAAAAATAAGGAAGTAACAGGAGGTCAATAACGTGTGACGCAGAGTGCTGTTCTGTGGCCTGCCTGAGAAAAGGTCAACTTTATGCATGTTATTGCTTTTCACACATGCAGTACAACATGTGTGCATCTGTTACTGTAGACTGGGCTTTGTAGAGGATTCTGCTACACATTTATTTATCTATTTGAAATGCATTTAGTGCTGACATCTGATAACATCGTTTTATATGTATTCTACATCAATGTCAAAGAAGTGATACTCTACAGTTTTCTTACTGTTAACTCATCTCACGAAAAGACAAGACTACTGACCAGTGCAGAATTCAGTACCTGATTAAACTTATTCAAAGTTATCATATAAGGTCATTTGTCCCTACCTTCTGACCCTCTACCCAAAAGAACATTTCCTGAATTAGTGAGTCACACTGTTGCACATTTAGACAGTTTTTAGAGTTCAGCTGCACTGCTTTTCTTATTTCTTTCTTATGTTAGGAAGTGAAGGCCACTAACAGTGTGTTGGTAATGTTTTCATTCCACCAATAATGGTGTGTTGTTTTTGGCTATGACTACAAACAGAAAACTATGACTATGTTTCTCATACTTTTGTTTATTTATTCATTTTTACAAAGGTTACAGATATACTGCTAAATTAAGTTTGGGGTTTTTCTTCACATTTTCCTACATGCCAGTGCAGATTATCAAACTGTTATATTAACACTAAGCAATCATAAGGAATGTGAAAGTACAAGAAGTGAGTAAAATCAAGTTGAAGCAATGAATCTGAGTACCAAATATATTTGATGGTTATTATATACCAGTTTTGTACAATCACAAAGAACAACCTAGTATAACAAGATTGAATGCTTGTTAGCCAGCTGTTTCAATCAAACACTCAGCTGCTGTGGTTGGCGTAAATTTGACTATCGATGTCTTCTGTTGTGGTGAAGTTTTGGTACACAGACTTGTCTTTGCCTGTATCATCATCGTGGGACATGTCCTGTGGCCTCAAGGAGGCCATGTCTACATAATCTTCTATGTCATAAATCTAAAAAAATAAAAATAAAAAAATAAAAATTAAAACACATATAAACAAATGAACAGGTACAGTTACACAGGTAAGAATGGTGGTCTATCAGACACACAGACTAATTTCACAATATCCTAGAAAGTGAAAATTCTTTTTGCGTCTCACAGCAAAGCTTAAAGATGCTGATGTCAGTCAGTTGGTTAGTTTGTCTGTCCAATACATCTCCACATTCCTCTAGGGGAAACTAGAATGGTTTGGACCTGGTCATGTTCACTTACATTCATCTTTACTCCTGCTTCAGCAGTGTTCAATGTGTTAATGTTCACCGTAACTCCATCTCCTGAAATAACACAGCACAACAAAGGACACCACAGTTATCGTGTGTGTGTGTGTGTCTGTGTGTGTGTGTGTGTGTGTGTGTGTGTGTGTGTGTATGCATATAAAACATACCTGGCACTCTGTTGCATTTGTTCTTATGAACCATGACAAGGAAAAATGTCAGGATCAACAGGACAACCAGAATTGCTGGTACAACATAAATCAAAATTGTAAAGTGAGGGACATCTGAAAAAAAGGAAATACAGTACAAAGTAAACACACTTGGTAGAAACACACATGAGCAGAAAAGTTCTCACGTCTGTTATCTGATGCACACAGCAGCAGATGTAACACTGTGTGTGTACCCTCACAGTATTTGGTGGTTTCATGTTCCTTTTCTGGTAATGTTGTTGTGTGTGTGTATTTAACACAGTGTTGGTTCATTACATGTACACACACACACACACACACACACACACACACACACACACACACATACACTTTTGCCAGGTTTGCTTGTGCTAAATGTTTCCACCACAGTGGTGGTCGAGCTCTCAGTGCTAGTCTGTGGAAAGACTGTCAAAGAAAGGACACACACTCAATTTTTAACTTTTCCCACAGACAAATTCAAAACATAAATCTACAAAAACTATTCAGTCAGTCTGTTTTAATAGATTTATTTACTCTATGTTCATTTTTACTCGTCTACTACTCATTACTCTCTTTTCATAATCGTAGCTACTAACAGCTGAATCTTGGTGTAGTTTCCAGGACTCCACTGTGAGTCTGAACCACACCAGTATGTCCCAGCATCATCTGCTTTCAGCTCTGTGATCGTCACTGAGAAAGAGCTACATCCTTGTATTAATGATGAAATTTCTCCTTCTAATTGGTCTGGAGTACTATAAGTGGTCGCCTGAGGCAGAGGGGCCGTGAGAGAATTTTCCTGTCTTTTCCTGTCTTCCCCCTCTGAGGCTAGCCTCGAAAGGGGAAATATGTAGTGTCTGAAGGTCTACATATGTTTTTACTCTCTTAAGAATGTTTGAAATTCTATGTATGTTAACCTTTGGGGTTCATGTTTAGGATAAGAATCAAGAATGTGACACCTAGACTAGTAGGGGTTAAAGGTGAGGGTTTTCTCTCCCTTATCTTCTTTCTTTTGAACGTGAAGGCATTAAATAAGGTCCAGATGTTTCTTATGGACCATGTAAACAGCCAATGTATATATACTGGTGTTTAGAGCTGTTAGGCAGAGAGATCCATATTGGCTTGGATCTCTCACAGGCTACTGCAGTGCTTGTCCGATGCTGAACTACTTTGTAATAAACTTCTATATACAAGTAAGTCAGTGTCAGCGGAGATCTTCTCTTCATCATCTTCACATCAACATCACCATCTAATATACCACAGCTGCTAAGAAGGTGTATTCTAACCTTTTGTAAATGCAAGAATGGCTGAAGCTATTTGTAAGTAAATCGCTATTAATGCAAATGTTGGCTATGTAGTGTTGCAAAAACATTCATATAGCACCTTTAAACATTTAATAGTAATTAAAATTACGCAAATTGTATTCTCATTCTGTTTTGCTGAAAACAGATGATTTTTTCAATAAAGTAATAGCTACTTAATTAAAGAAATGAAGAATTCAGTGCAATATGGTTTGGTAGATCTGTGACCTCTGACCTTTGACTTCCAGCTCAGCAGCAGAGAAAACATCCAGGCCGGTGTTTCTATGACGCCACAAAGGTATGACCCAGAATCCTCTTGGTCAAACTGGTAATATTCACTGTGAATTTCCTTGACTCCTTGTCATCAGTAAGTCTGAACGTCCTTTTCGTGTGTTGTCAGAGGTGATTAGTGCCTGCTGCAGACATGTGGAGGGCTGCTTTCCTCTGCAGATGTACTTCAGGTTGTTCTGGTCCTCAGACTCATATGAACAACTGATGGACACTGAACCTCCCTCATAACTTTGAATGTTGGTGGAACGATCACAGCAGCTGTCTGTTCAGTGAAATAAACAACATCAGACTGTTACAAGGACAGACAGATATATCTTGATCTATATTTGAATAAAAGGACCCATCCATCCATTTTCTATACTGTTCAACCTTAAGGGTCAGTGGGTCCCCCCCAGACAGGTCGCCAAGCTGACATATACAGACGAACAACTATTCACACTCAGTTTCACACCTGGGCAATTTAGAATCATCAAATACAAAATCCACACAGGTACAAGGAGAACATGGAAACTCCACATGGGCTACTGGGATTTGAACTCGAAACCTGCCTGTGAGGCAAGTGCTAACCATTGAGTACAAGCAGCAAACACAGTATGAAAATACTGGACTTTTTAATTTTAAATAAATACAGAAGTATCATTAAATAACATAGTTAAAGCATCAAAAGTTAAGTGCTCACTATATACAGACAGAACAACCCTCAATCTGGAGCAATTATATACTTTATAGTCTGCTCTGCAGTTTAATCTAAAACACTGAATCAAAATTTAAAGGATGAACATCTGTTTTGAGGATAACATATTAATCTAAAACTAACTATGTGCCAGTTAATATAGTAGACCAAAACGTATTTAGTATTTACCTGGCTCTACTTCCACTCTTACTTCAGTGTAGGTATCTTTTCCAGTCCTGGTCACCCCACACCAGTATTTCCCAGCATCCACAGAGCTCAGATCAGAGAGGGTCGTTGTGAAGACTCTTCTCTTTTTGTCATCATAGATGGAGTATTTGTTCTTCTTTGCTTTTGTAGTC